>NC_044327.1:0-252909 GCF_007399415.2 Gopherus evgoodei
ATATTGTCTCAGATGGCTATGTTGGTAGGCGAAGGCCTCCTGCTGATGTAGCACTATCTACACAGGGGATTAGAGATGTGTAACTGCGTTGTTCAGCTGTATCCATTTTTCACACCTCTGAGCAATAATTATACTGATAAATGTCTTTAGTGTAGCCTAGACAGTTTTCTCTTGTGTTTTCTGCATTTGTATCACTTCTCCTCTACTTCCTACTACTTTGAAAGATTTAAAGTATGAAAAAAGGTATTTTTTCTCGTGATGCTAACATTCCCACATAGGAGACCCCTTCCACCAGCACGCATGGCAGAAGAATCCGAGAGATATGAACTCACAGAAGTGTTGGGACAAAGCACAACTTGAGCCAAGGTTCAGTTGTTGGCAATGGAGATTAAAAGAAAACTAACGTGACCAGAATTTGTGAGCTTTGAATATATTAGTGTTGCTAGTGAAAATGAAATTATAGGTGGTGTTATTGGTTAGAGTAAGAGACTAATTGTTTGATAATTCTGAATTATTTTGGAAAACTGGAAGTTGTCTTGTTTTTTTTCTTTTTTAGTTGTACAGGAAATGATGGTTAATCTTCAAAAGTTAATTTGATTTAATTTCCCCCCTGTAGTGTAAAGAGTTCTGGTAGAAAACCTCACTCCAAAGGTTGAGGTGGGAGAACAGGTGTTAGAAAGAGTGTATAAGAGAATATTGGGTCTGTATAAAATTTTTTTTTTAATTTCAAATAGAGCATATTTTGCTTAGCTTCAAAGTCAATTTCTATTAAAAGGAAAACTGCTCGAGGAGACAAGTTGTTTAAGTTTTTACCCACTTACACTGTAAGCGTCACTGACTTCCCCACTTCTCTAATTTGCAAAGGAAAGGCCTGACATCTGTCATAGGATGTGTCCAGCAGGTAGGAAAGCTGCAGTTGGCAACCATCAGTACCAAGAAAAAGACTGAGGTCCATTGCCTTTCATATCTAAAAACCATCTAGAGGCTAGTCTACACTGAAAAGCTATGTTGACATTGCCACATCTCTCAGGGGTGTGAAAAATTCACTGCACTGAGAGAAGTAGTTAATGTGACCTAAGCCCCAGTGTAGACAGTGTTATGTTGTCAGAAGAATATTTCCAGTGTTTGTAGGGTAGACATAGCCTCAGACAGACTGATCCCCTCTGGGAAGCGAGTCATGACATCAATTCCAATTTTGACCCATCTCCTTATATGTGAGAAAGCTGTGTTAGTATGGAGGGCTGAGCCAGCTGTTTGATCACCTGGTTCAACTGAGGGAAAAGCTCTAATTACCCATCAGTCCAAAGACTGAGAGAAATGTTGAGTTCCAGCCATTGTCATTTTAGTATTTTATTGTTCCTTTCTCTGTTTTGTATTGGCCTTTCTCTTCTGTCAGGGTGTGACCGTATAGCTCAGTGCATGTGTGATAAATGCTCTTTGGTGCCACTTGGCAGAGAGGTCAAAGTAATTCACAAGAATCTCCTGCCTCAGACCTGACAAACTCACACCTAATACTCTGATTTTTATGATGTTTATCCAGGAAGCGTAGCAGTGAGCTCTCTACTGAAAGCTTGTAAATTATTGTTACTCCTGATCACTGCAAGAGGTGTGTATGAGTCCTATTGAAGGAGTCATGTAAGTATATGGAAAATTATGCCCATATGGTATTGTCATGAAAGTGAGTCACCCCAATCAAAGGTCTTGTTGGGAATGACCCATTCAAGGGGAGGGAATTGTCACCCATCCCTTGCTGGCCAGTTATGCGATGTGTTGCTGCATTGTCAACCTTTGCGCTAGCCCAGAAAATCCAATAGAAAACTATCAAAGACAAATTATAGACATCGAAACCCTGTGGAAGTGTGAATGACAATGAGGAAATGGTCCTTTCTGTGAATATACACAAAAGACTGATTCATTTTATAACAGGATGGAGAGAAACACTCTAGGTCCATTCACCAAGGAGATCGCTAATGACCAGTGGTGCTTCAAGAAAAGCAGGGCCCTGGCTCCTAGGGACTAGCAATCACTGCACTAGACTGTCGCCTCAGACTTCAATCTACTTAGGTAGGAGAGGTAACTATTAAAAAGTGTAGGTTGCATTTTGTGATTTTGTTTTGTTGGTAACAGTTGGTTTCCATCATTCACATTTGTTTGTTTAAATCTCTGTCCCTTGTTAAAGAAATTTCCCTTTGTTCACTAACTGTGCTCAAGTGCTGTGTGTGATCCAGTAGCAGTGGGCTACAGTAAAACTGGTAACCTGGGATGTGCCATTGCTTCGGTCAGAGAGGATCTGGGATTTTTCTGAGCCATGGTCTACTCTAGGGGAGGGAATCAATCTAAGTTACGCAACTTCAACTACATGAATAACATAGCTGAAGTTGATGTACTTAGATCGACTTACCGTGGTGTCTTCATCGCGGTGAGTCGACTGCTGCAGCTCCCCAGTAGACTATGCCTGCGCCTCTCACCGAGCTGGAGTACAATGGTCAACAGAAGAGTACTCGGATCGATTTATTGCATCTACACTAGAGGTGATATATATTGACCCCCCGCTGGATCAATCACTGCCCGCCAATTCGACAGCTAGTATAGACATACCCCGAGTATCTGGTGATTGGAGCTGAACCCCGGAGGGGGACACATTGAAGGAACTCAGGGGTTAAGGTGCCTTTATTGCCAACTGTCAGGGTTGCTGTAGCTCAGAGGAGGGTTCTTGACTGCCTGACGGGCTGGTGAGTTTGGTCACTAACATCCAGCTGCCAAATGCAAAAGTCCATTTTCGGAGGGTTTGGGTCCAGAGTGACCTAGACAAATTAGAGGATTGGGCCAAAAGAAATCTGATGAGGTTCAACAAGGACAAGTGCAGAGTCCTGCACCTAGGATGGAAGAGTCCCATGCACCACTACAGGCTGGGGACAGACTGGCTAAGTGTCAGTTCTGCAGAAAAGGACCTGGGGATTACAGTAGACAAGAAGCTGGATATGAGTCAATAATGTGCCCTTGTTGCCAGGAAGGTTAACAGCGTATTGGGCAGCATTAGTAGGAATGTTGCCAGCAGATTGAGGGAAGTGATTATTCCCTTCTATTTGGCACTGATGTGGCCACATCTGGAGTACTGCATCCAGTTTTGGGCCCCCTGCTACAGAAAGGATGTGGACAAATTGGAGAGTATTCAGCAGAGGGCAAGAAAAATTATTAGGAAACCTAGGCATATGATTTATGAAGAGAAGGTGAGGGAACTGGAGTTACTTAGTCTGCAGAAGAGAAGAGGAAGGAGGGATTTGATAACAGTCTTCAACTACCTGAAGGGGGGGTTCCAAAGAGGATGGAGCTCAGCTGTTCTCAGTGGTGGCAGATGACAGAACAAGGAGCAATGGTCTCAAGTTGCAGTGGAGGAGGTCTTGGTTGGATATTTGGAAAAACTTTTTCACTTGCAGGGTGGTGAAGCACTGGAAGGGGTTCCCTAGGGAGGTGGTACAATTGCCATCCTTAGAGGTGTGTAAGGCCCGGCTTGACAGAGGGGGCTGCATTCCTGTGCCAAACAATCACTTGAAGGAGGCAGACAAAGGCCTTTAAGTTGAGGTGTCCATCACTGTCAAAATATCCTCTCCCTCCTTCAGGTCACTGGCAGCCTGAATTTCTTCCTCACCCTACCAGAGTCTTGTCTGGACTCAGCACTATCCAGCCCCTCTGTATGTAGTGGGCAAAAACCACAAACCTTGTCTTTAAAACAAGCTGTCCCCTTCCTTCTGAGGGAAGATTTTTCTATGATTGAAGTTGAGCTTCAGGTCCCCTCTCCTAGGGGCAGGCTGGGTGTGGGGCCAGCTCCCAATGAGATCTGTTTTCACCTTTGCTCCCTAACTCAGCTTCCAACCCATCCACCCTACTTACTAGCTCCATGGTCATGTGTTACCCCCTTTGCCAGCACACGTAGCCTGCAGGAAAGCTGCCCCTGCCAGCTGTGGTGGTGGTATAGTGGTGAGCATAGCTGCCTTTCAAACAGTTTACCTGGTTTCACTTCCCAGCCAATGCAGTAACGGCTTTTCTCTTTTGTTGGTTCCTTGTCTAGAAGTGGTTTAATTTCAGTCACATTATGTTCCAATCACATTATCAATAGAATGAGACAATAAATGTGTCAAAGCCCAGCAGGTCCCACAGGAGGGAGGAATACAAGGGGCTGGAATGTGTCATCTGAGAAGACAGAACACTTGGAAACCTGCATCTCCCATCCCCTGGCCTTCCGTGTTATGATTCTAGCTGTGTGCGATGTTTGTATCATGTTCCTGCATGATGGGGAAATAAAGTTTTGAGTCAGTTTTTGCTCCCACAGATTCCTTTGCTGTTACAATTATATTGATATGAACAAAAGGGAAGCAAAAAATAACAAAAAAAACCCACCCAAATTGCAATACGGGTGGGGAAAGAGAAGATCGGGGGTAAGCCAAACATTTCATAATAAAAATTAATACTAAAATGAGAGCTGGTGGGGAGAGATCAGGTATGTGGAGACCCCCTTGATATTTGAAACCTACAACTCCCTAGCTTTCTGAACACCTGTGATGAGCAAGATGGAGTAGTGACATCTTCAATCATGTATTGTCTCTCTGTGTTCTGTCTCTTTCTTCTCCCTCCATTATTCTTCTCCAATGTCTCTGCCTTTCTCCTCTTGCTCCCTCTCCCCCTGCCTGTTCCCAGGCACTCACAGTCTACAGCATGTAGGAAAAGCCAAGAATTTCATAGATTCATAGACTCTAGGACTGGAAGGAACCTCGAGAGGTCATCGAGTCCAGTCCCCTGCCCTCATGGCAGGACCAAATACTGTCTAGACCATCCTCGATATACATTTAAATATTATACTGGCTGCAGCCACAAAGCGAGGAAACTTACACTTCTGGTTCAGAGTCAGTGCACACACACAAGAACCAATGGGCTTTTAATTCCTTAGGTTCTGCCACCATATGCTGCTTCCATTTCATTTCAATCTTTTCCCAAGATTTCTCATTGTGCACAGCAACATTACTCCCTTGGGAGAGAGTGCAGCAGAGGCTGCATTAATTTAACCTACAAAAACCAAACAAATAGAAATGTAGATTAGATTAGAATAGAAATGTACTCTCCAGGTTCCTCCAGCCCAGGGGCTGGCAACCTTTCAGAAGTGGTGTGCCAAGTCTTCATTTATTCACTCTAATGTAAGGTTTCGCGTGCCGGTATTACATTTTAATGTTTTTTAGAATGTCTCTCTCTACAAGTCTGTATATTATATAACTAAACTAGTGTATTGTAAAATAAACAAGGTTTTCAAAATGTTTAAGAAGCTTCATTTAAAATTAAATTAAAATGTTCGTCTTACGCCACTGGCCCGCTCAGCCTGCTGCTGGTCTGGGGTTCTGTTCATCTAGGCTGGCAATGGGCTGAGTGGGGCCTGTGGCTGGGACCCCAGCTGGGAAGGGTCTGTCAGCCAGAACCCCAGACCGACCGGCAGTGGGCTGTGCGGGGCTAGCAGCCGGGACCCCAGACCAGCAGCGGGCTGTGTGGGGCTGGCAGCCAGGACCCCAGACTCAGCCCACTGCTTCTCAGGGGTTCCATCCTCCGGCTCCTGCCAGCCGGGATCCCAGCTGCCGGACCCGCTCAGCCCGCTGCCGGTCTGGGGTCCCGGCCCTGCCCACATACATTGGATACCTACCTTCTCCCTGGTTCTGGCCCATTCTCCTCCTCTCTCTGCACTGAGCTGAGGGGGGGAGTGGACTGAGCACAGGGCTGAGGGTGAAGGGTCTGGCCAGGAGCTAGAATGAGGGAGGGGGCTCAGGGTTGGGGCAGGAGGTTTGGGTGTAGGGGCACTTACCTGGGCAGCTCCCATTTGGCGGGAGGGGTGCAGGTGGGAATGTGCGCGGAGGGTTCAGGGGCTCCCGTTTGGTGCTCAGGGTGGGGGTGAGGATGTGTGGGGTGCATGGGATGTGGGGAGGCTGGGGATGTGAGGAGTGCAAGAGTCATGACTGGGGGAACATGAGGGGTGTGTAGGTGTCAGAGTAGGGGGGCTGGGTATGTGTGGGGGTGCCAGAGTCAGGGCTGGGGTCATGGGGGGGTGGAGGAGTGAAGGAGTCAACAGAGGGCTGGTAGGTACAGGGCTCATGGCAGGGGCCTGGGGCAGGGTGTGGGGGTGCAAGGCTCAGGGCAGGGGCCTGAGGGGTGTGGAGGGGTCAAGGCTCTGGGCAGAGGGCTGGGTGACTGCTCCCCCAGAACCCCCATGCCACCCGTTCCTTGTCCCGACTACCCCCTCCTGGGACCCCACTCCCTATCTAAGCCTCCCTGCCTCGTGTCCCCTGACTGCCCCCCTAGGATCCTACCCCCTACCTGTCCCCTGACTGCCCCAATCTTTGTCTACAGCCCCGCACCCAGACAGAACCCCTGGACTCCCGTGCCTATCTAACCGCTCCCTGCCCCCTGACAGGACCCCCAGAACTCTGGACCTATACACCCCCCTGCTCTCTGCCTGCCACAACCACTCGCCACACCCCTACCTCCTGACAGCCCCCCCAGAACTCCCAACTCATCCAACCCCCTCCAGCTCCTTCTTCCCTGACCCCCCCAGAGACCCCTAACTGTGCCCCAGGACCCTCCTTGCTCCCTGTTCCCTGACTGCCCTGTGTCCTATCCACCTCCCACCCCCTAACAGACCCCGAGACTCCCATGCCCCATCCACTGCCCCCTCCAGAAACCCCTGCCTAAACCACCCCCTCGTGATCCCACTCTCCATCCAACCCACCCTGCTCCCTGTCCTCTGATTGCCCCCCACTTATCCCAACCCCCCCAACTCCAGACCCCTTACCATGAGGCTTCCCGCTCATTCTGAGCCCTGCCGCCGCACGTGCATCCCCGCCCCTCCAAGTGCTGCGCGCAAGGCGGCAGGGCGCCACATGAGTGGGGAGCATCTTTCACTCCTCGCAGAGCCAAACACTGCCCCATGGGAGTGTGGAGCCCTGTCCACCAGAGCGCAGCGTGCCTGGCAACAGGCCTCCGAGGGAAGGCAGGGGAGGGGCCAGTGGGTTGCCACGCCGGCAGGATTTTTAATGGCACACTGGAGTCCCGGCAGTTGCTGACCCCTGCTCCAGCCCAACCTTCTGCTGATGCACCTCAACGCACGGCTATGAAGGGTTTGAAGCTTCCATTGCTTAAGTTCCAGGACACTGAGGGATTTCAGCTCCCCTTTGCCCAGAGGGAACCTTCACCCCACTCCCAACCAGGTTCTTGTCCATGGGATCACTGTAGGGGGCTGGGTCCCTGTTTGTCTATTCTCGCTATCTAGGACAAGCCAAGGCGCCTCTACAGAAATCCATGGCACACCCACGTCTTGAAAACTGTGTGCACGTGTGGTCAGCTCACCTGATAAAAGATATATTGTAATTGGAAAAGGTTCAGAAAAGGGCAACAAAAATGATTAGGGGTATGGAGCAGCTTTCATATGAAGAGTGATTAATAAGACAGACTTTTCAGCTTGGGGCTGTGTGCTGGGAGCGAGGCTGAGCACTGACTTGGGGGCGGGGCTTACCTGATTAGGGGCCCTATATAAGGAGCCAGGCACTCAGGCAGTGGCACAGAGAGCTGCAGCGGCACAGGAGCCAGTCAACAGAGCAGCTAACGGGAGTTTCAGTGGGAGTTCCCAGGGGGAGGTTACAGGGGAGACCAAGGCAGAGAAACCAGGAAGTCAGACTAGGGAAGAGGCAGGGGTCTGCCAGCAGCCCAGCGCTTGTTGGTGGCCTGCGGTGAGGTGTGAGGCATGGATTGCCAGGCACAGAGTTGGAACGGTATGATGGAGGCGGAGGCAGCAGGTGCAGACACACTGAGGATGACCGGATGCAGTAGCTGTGGCATATACATGGTCCTATAGGGGGCACCTGAAAGGAGTTTCGTCTGCATGAAGTGCTGCCTGATAGAGCAGCTGGAGGAAAAGATAAGAGGACTGGAGATGCAAGCGGAAACTCTGGCCGAGTTTAGAAGGGGGTTTGAGCAGATGATGGAACACAGACATGATGAGGTACAGGGGACAGACGAGCGGATAGAAGCAGGACCAAAGGACTCTGAGGAGGGGCTGCTGCGTGAGGAAAGTGGACGGTGGAAGCATGTGACTAGGAGAACTAGGCAGAGGAAAAGACGGGCCAGGGATGGAGAAATAGAACTCAGGAACAGGTTTGCTGAGTTGGAAAATGAAGATGGAGCACAGCAGGCTGCTGAAGGAGAGAAGGAGAGGAAAAAGAAACGAGCAGCTAGTCCTGCAGGAGGAGGGGAGGAGTCGATGGAGGCGAGACCAAGTACGAGCCCTAGGAGGATTGTAAGGGCGAATACAAATCAAGAGGAATTGTGGCCAGCTGGTGTGGGGGTTAGACCGGAGAATCACACTGTCACCAGGAAAAGGCAAGTCTACGTGATTGGAGACTCTTTACTGAGAAGAGTAGACAGGCCTGTAACTAGACCTGATCGGGAGAACAGAAGTGTGTGCTGTCTGCCAGGGGCTAAGATACAGGATGTGGACCTGAGGCTGAATAGGATCCTAGCGGGAGCGGGAAAGAATCCGTTGATTATCCTTCATGTGGGAATGAAAGATACGGCTAGTTACTCGCTGGACTGTATCAAGGAGGACTATGCCAAACTGGGGAAGACACTCAAAGAAATTGAGGCTCAGGTGATCTTCAGTGGGATTCTGCTGGTTCCTAGAGCAGGGCGACGAAGGAGTGACAAGATTATGGCGATCAACAGATTGCTCAGGCATTGGTGTTATAAGGAGTACTTTGGGATGTATAGTCATTGGGAAGCGTTTACGGATAGACAACTGTTCGCTCAGGATGGACTTCATCTAAGTAAGGAGGGAAATAGAATTCTAGGATGGAGGCTCGCCGACCTCATCAAGAGAGCTTTAAATTAGGATGTTGGGGGAGATAGTTGGGAGATGTTCAGGAGATCTCCACGCCGGAATATAACCTAGAGAGGGAAGTAAACAAAGTGAGAGGGGATATCCTTGCGGACCAAAGAATTGATCCAAGGAGGAATAGTGAAGTAGAAACCAGAGTAACGGGTGATGCTGGTGGTAGAAGGTCTGTGCACAATGGGGGAAAGAATGTCACTGACGCCAAATGCCAAAAATTAAAATGTCTGTACAGTAATGCGAGGAGCCTAGGTAACAAGATGAAGGAACTGGAGCTACTGGTGCAGGAAGTGAAACCGGATATTATAGGGATAACCGAAACCTGGTACTCATGACTGGAGCACAGGTATTGAAAGCTATGTGCTGTTTAGAAAAGACAGGAAGAAAGGCAAAGGTGGTGGAGTAGCCTTGTACATCAATGATGAGATAAACTGTAATGAAATAAGAAGCGATGGAATGGATAAGACAGAGTCTGTCTGGGCAAAAATCACACTGGGTAAAAAAGCAACTAGAGCTTCCCGTGAGATAGTGCTTGGGGTGTGCTATAGACCGCCGGGATCTGATTTGGATATGGATAGAGACCTCTTTAACGTCTTTAATGAAGTAAACACAAAGGGGAAATGTGTGATTATGAGGGACTTCAACTTCCCAGATATAGACTGGAGGACGAGTGCTTGCAAGAATAATAAGGGTCAGATTTTTCTGGATGTGATAGCGGATGGATTTCTTCATCAAGTAGTTGAAGTACCTACGAGAGGGGATGCCATTTTAGATTTGGTGTTGGTGAGCAGTGAGGACCTCGTAGAAGAAATGGTGGTAGGGGACAACCTTGGTTCGAGTGATCATGAGCTGATTCAGTTCAAACTAGATGGAAGGATAAACAAATGTAGATCTGGGATTAGGGTTTTCGACTTTTTGAGGGCTAATTTTAAAGAGTTAAGGAAATTAGTTAGGGAAGTGGATTGGATGGAGGAACTTGTGGATTTAAATGCGGAGGAGGCCTGGAATTACTTTAAGTCGCAGCTGCGGAGACTGTCGGAAGCCTGCATCTCAAAAAAGGGGGAAAAAACCATGGTCAGGAGTTGTAGGCCAAACTGGAAGAGCAAGCATCTCAGAGAGGGGATTAGAAAAAAGCAGAAAGCTTACAGGGAGTGGAAGAAAGGCAGGATCAGTAAGGGAAGCTACCTTGGTGAGGTCAGAACATGTAGAGATAAAGTGAGAAAGGCTAAAAGCCGCATTGAACTGGACCTTGCAAAGGGAATCAAAACCAATAGTAAAAGGTTCTACAGCCACATAAATAAGAAGAAAACAAAGAAAGAAGAAGTGGGGCCGCTATACACTGATGATGGAATAGAGGTTAAGGATAACCTAGGCATGGCCCAATATCTAAATAAGTACTTTGCCTCAGTTTTTAATAAGACTAGTAAGGAGTCTAGCGATGATGGAGGGATGATAAACGGGAATGTGGATATGGAAGTGGATATTACCGCAACTGAGGTAGAGGCCATACTTGAACAGCTTAATGGGATGAAATCGGAGGGCCCGGACAATCTCCATCTGAGGATATTAAAGGAACTGGCACGTGAAATTGCGAGCCTGTTAACAAGAATTTTTAAGCAATCGATAAACTCGGGGGTTGTGCCATACGACTGGAGGATTGCTAATGTAGTTCCTATTTTTAAGAAAGGGAATAAAAGTGATCCGGGTAATTATAGGCCTGTTAGCTTGACGTCTGTAGTATGTAAGGTCTTGGAAAAAATTTTAAGGGAGAAAGTAATTAAGGACATTGAGGTCAATGGCAATTGCGACGAATTGCAACACGGATTTACTAAAGGTAGATCGTGTCAAACCAATCTGATCTCCTTCTTTGAGAAGGTGACGGATTACTTAGATAAAGGAAATGCGGTAGATATAATTTACCTAGATTTCAGTAAGGGGTTTGACATGGTTCCTCATGGGGAACTATTAGTTAAATTGGAAAAGATGGGGATGAATATAAAAGTTGTAAGGTGGATAAGGAGCTGGTTAAAGGGGAGATTCCAGTGGGTCGTATTGAAGAGTGAACTGTCAGGCTGCAAGGAAGTCACTAGTGGAGTCCCTCAAGGATCGGTTTTGGGACCGATCTTATTTAACCTTTTTATTAGTGACCTTGGCACAAAGAGTGGGAATGTGCTAATAAAGTTTGCGGATGACACAAAGCTGGGGGGTATTGCTAACACGGAGAAGGACAGGGATACTATTCAGGAAGATCTGGACCACCTTGTAAACTGGAATAATAGAAATAGGATGAAATACAATAGTGAAAAGTGCAAGGTCATGCACTTAGGGATTAATAATAAGAATTTTAGATGTATGTTGGGGGTGCATCAGTTGGAAGCGACAGAGGAGGAGAAGGACCTTGGAGTATTGGTTGATAGCAGGATGACTATGAGTCGCCAATGTGATACGGCTGTTAAAAAAGCAAATGCGATTTTAGGATGCATCAGGCGAGGAATTTCCAGCAAGGATAAGGAGGTGTTAGTACCGTTATATAAGGCGCTGGTGAGACCCCATCTGGAATACTGTGTGCAGTTCTGGTGTCCCATGTTCAAGAAGGATGAATTCACACTGGAACAGGTTCAGAGACGGGCTACTAGGATGATCCAAGGAATGGAAAACCTGCCTTATGAAAGGAGACCCAAAGAGCTTGGCTTGTTTAGCCTGGCCAAAAGAAGGCTGTGGGGGGATATGCTTGCTCTATATAAATATATCAGAGGGGTTAACGTTAGGGAGGGAGAGGAATTATTTAAGTTTAGTACTAATGTAGGCACGAGGATGAATGGGTATAAACTGGATATTAGGAAGTTTAGACTTGAAATTAGACGAAGGTTTCTAACCATTAGGGGAGTGAAGTTCTGGAACAGCCTTCCGAGGGAAGTAATGGGGGCAAAAGACTTTTCTGGCTTTAAGTCAAAGCTTGATAAGTATATGGAGGGGATGTTATGATAGGATCGTTAATTTGGGCAATTGATCTTGGATTACCACCAGATAGGTCTGCTCAATGGTCTGCGGGGAGATGTTGGATGGGATGGGAACTGAGTTACTGCAGAGAATTCCTTCTTGGGTGCTGGCTGGTGAGTCTTGCCCACATGCTCAGGGTTTAGCTGATCGCCATATTTGGGGTCGGGAAGGAATTTTCCTCCAGGGCGGATTGGCAGGGGCCCTGAAGGTTTTTTGCCTTCCCTGCAGCGTGGGGCACGGGTCGCTTGCTGATGGATTCTCTGCAGCTTGAGGTCTTCAAACCAATTTTGAGGATTTCAATAACTCGGTCCTGGGTTAGGGGTTGTTATAAAAGTGGATGGGTGGGGTTCTGTGGCCTGCCTTGTGCAGGAGGTCAGAGTAGATGATCATATTGGTCCCTTCTGACCTATGAGTCTATGATTGAGGTCTATAAAACAATGATTGGGTTGGAGAAAGTAACTAAGGAAGTGTTATTTACTCCTCTAGACACAAGAACTAGGGGTCACCAAATGAAATGAAGAGGCAGCAGGCTTAAACCAAACAAAAGGAAATATTTCTTCACATAACACACATTCAACCTGTGGAACCCTGGGGCACCTAGGATCAGTCACTGTAAGAAGACAGGCTTTTAGGCTAGACGGACCGTTGATCTGACCCAGTGTGGCCAGTTTTATGTTATGTACTTATGAACTGGGATGTATGAGCACCCAGGGCCCTTTGTGGAGCTGCCCTTCTCCTTCTATGCTTTCATTGACTCCAGCCTTTTTTTCTATTCATCATCAGCATCATTGTAAACAAGCTGTCCCCTCACCACCTGTTCCCTCCAAGGCCCAGTGTCCCCTGTAAATCACTGACCTCTTTCCTCTCTAGCACTGACTGCCCCTCCACGTCCTTGTCCCTCCCTCTGTGCTGATGGGACCCTGCTCTCCAGTCCTTCCTCATCAAGCAGCTCAGTGGATGGGAATCGTAGAGTCACCGTGGTGCTTTAGGAGCAGAAACCCCCACAGAGCTTCCATGCGATTGGTACTTTGCCCTCACTGCTCAGGACTGAAACTTGTGCAGGGAGACTGGCTGGGCCACGAGCAAAGCAGCAGGGGTGAACGGGAGTGAACCCAGGGCCTTATACATGCAAAGCAGGCACAGTACCACTGAGCCACATCCCCAAACTAGACCTTTTCTGCTGACTGTTACACTCAGAGCTGCCTCTTGCCAATGCATCCAGTGGCTTATAAGCTTCATGGGAAACCCTTTCCCCCCAGTCATGCTCTCGTGCAGGTTGCTGGTTCTTAGGGGTCACTTTTCAGCAGGGCCAGAGTCAATGTGTGGGGCAGAGAGAGTGTGTGTGCCCTGGACTCAAGGTTAGCTCAAAAAAAAAAAACGGCAAGGGAAAAACTGCTGGCTGGGAGCTAAATATGCAGAACAATGGGTTGGGATTCTTCTACGCTCAGATTTGTTATGTAACTGGCAGTCTCCCAAATGATGGTCTGTTCCTTCCCTCAAAATGCTGGCTAAGCCTCTTCTTTTGAATTTAAAGCTCCATGAAAGGAAAAAAAATAATGAGGAAGAAAGCATAGAAGCTACAGATGTAGTTGAGAATGGACTTGGAGTGATAAAAGGCCAAAGGAAGGAAAGTAGCATTGTTTCTGCCTGGTTTTGAACCAGACACCTTTTGCATGTAAGGCAAATGTGATAATCACTACACTACAGAAATCAACTGCTGTCAATTTTGAGGCCCTTTTCTAAGGCTTTCTCAGTAGCTGCTACACCAGCTTATTTCCCTTTGAAGAACAGAGAAACCAAAGGGCATCAAGAACTTATGTTTTTTTGAATGAGCCAAGAAAAGGGAGTAGCATTGTTCCCCTCGGGTAGCCCCTGTTCAATTCCAGGTCAGAAAACAAAACTCTTCTGCAAGAATATCCAAAAAATATTGTGTTTCGCTTTACTTCATAAGTACAGTTGTGTGGCAATTAAATGATGACCCTAAAGTTTCATAAAAGCAAAGAACGCTAACACAATAGTGTGGGAAATATGGATATATCTGAGATAGTGGTTTGGAATGAAGGAAGCCAAAAATTGGTGGGTCAAGAGAACAGGCACTGTTTCCCCCTGGTTTGGAGCTTCTCTCACAACTACTGGAATAGAAAAGCTAAGCAAATGACGCTCTATTGTTCCAAAGGAGATTGAAGTGAGGCCATTTTCTCCAGATAGAATTAAATGGTCATGTCAGGAGTGGGATTTAAAACCACATCTCTGTGCAGAGACCAGAACACCCAAAAGATAGGAAGAAAGAATCTTAAAACTAGTACTTTAGACCAGTCCACCAGCCTAGTGCTACAAAGATCTTGACTTATTAACCCTAGTTTTCATTAATACTTGATGAATTCTTTAGGAAGGTCAAGATGGCACATCTCTTTCAACTCCTAGAGACCTTCTACAGCATAGCTGATTTTTAGACACACTCACCCGGACCTAAAGTTACACGTTTCCTGGAGCTCCATGAGTTCTGAGGTGTTGTAATCTCCCTGTTCATGTTTTAAGAGAACAAAAGATGGGTGCTGGCATTCTGAGAAAGTAATGTTGAACCTCAAAATCCTGCCTTGCCTGCCAGACAGTTAAGCAACCAGCACCCACAACCTCTACCAGGATAGCATCCTATCTGGGAACAACTCATTGGTCAATAGCTGGGGGGTGAAATCTTCATTTCTTTGTTGTTCTGTCACTGTAGTCCCCTCTTTCCTATTGCTTGTCTGTATAATCTCTGTCTGGTGCTGTGACTGTTTCTGTCTGCTGTATAATTAATTTGTTGGGTGTAAACCAATTAAGGTGGTGAGGTATAATTGGTTAGATAATCGTGTTACAATATGTTAAGATTGGTTAGTTATATTTCAGTAAAATGATTGGTTAAGCTAGAGCTAAGCAGAACTCAAGTGTTATTATAGTCTGCAGTCAATCAGGAAGTAAGCGGGGAATTGGAATGGGAATGGGGGTAGGGGAACTGGAATTATGCTTTGCTAAGGGGTGGGGGGAATAGGAACAAGGGCACAGACAAGCCTCTGTGGTGTCAGAGCTGGGAAGGGGGATACTGAGGAAGGAAACTGGAATCATTGCTTGCTGGAAGTTTACCCCAATAAACATTGAATTGTTTGCACCTTTGAGCTTCATGCATTGCTGCTCTCTGGTCACGTGAGAAGGTCCAGGGAATGGGAGGGTGATGGGATAAACCCTGTAACAAGTACGTCTTTCAGGGTGTGAAACCCCCCAGAACCAGTATAATTAAGCTGACCTAAGCCATGGTTAGATAGTGCTAAATGAAAGGAAAGATTGTTTTGCCAATGCAGCTATTACAGGGATGGAAAACCCTTGTGGTCCCTGTAGCAACTGTATACTCCACAGTGCTACAGCAGTATTTTAACAATAGCCAGCCTCAGAGGGAGACCAGATCTGGCTCCATGGATGCTCAGGCACTAATACAGCAGCAATGACAATACACTAACACTTCCGTAGTTGACAGGATTTGAACCTGCGTGGGGAGACCCCAATGGATTTCTAGTCCATCGCCTTAACCACTCGGCCACAACTACCTGATGAACAATTACTGCACTACACAATGATTCTGTTCTCACAGAATTGTCACTTCAAATTGCTCAGACCAGCTCCCCCAGCACACTCACGGCTGTGCATTGGTGTAAGTGTGTCCATGGTGAACAACAAGAGTTCCTGCCCATTTCCCTTCCAGCTGGAGCACGATGAGAGTGTGTTTGTGGCTAACGACATTGCTATAGATTGTTGTTCATTCCCCACACTGACAATTCAGACAGTCCCTTTCCTATTCGAATCTCCACCATATCATTCCAATAGCCGGGGGCAGGATTTCTCTGGGGCACTGAAATGTTTCAGGGGATTGGTGTGTGAGCTCAGCCTTGCATTCCATCCCTGATGTTTAATGGACTAACAACAGCAGCAGAAAGAAAGAGCTGAGCCAATATCTCACTGTCAGAGGTGAAGGTGGCCACGTCCCCTCTGTCTGACCATCGCCATTGCAGGAGAGAAGGGTTCACTGGAATCGAATGCCCTGGCTCAGACCAGAGACACAGGGAGGTTTTACTGTTATTGGATCTGTGCAAAGGAAATTGTGCCTCTATGTGAAATTGAGGAGGGAAATGAAACGTCCACATGGTGGCCCAATGCCCTAAGGAATGTGGGCGATTGACTCTGGCTGAGAAATGATTTAACAGGAATTTGTATCAATGTATTGCCCTGATTAAAAGCTATGGCTGTAAGGTGCCACTGTTGTTAGTACTTGAACCTGCGTGGAGACACCCAAGTGGGCGTCAAGTCCATTACCTTAACGAGGGGTAGTTGATTATTTTGTCAAGATCCAAATTTCTTGGTCAAGATCTAGTCAATGTCTAGATGACAGAGAAAATAATACACTGATGATAATAAGAAGAATTTAGAAATATTTACAGTTGCTATGGGCATAACTATGATGATTGTTTCATGTTTCACTCTTTATATCTGACACCACCATCACCTTTCCCTTTAGCCTTGTAGTTTGCCAAGGGTAAAACTAAACATCTCTTCAGATACAAGGGAGTGTTTGTGTTCACTCCTGCTAGCTACACAGAGGCTTGATGTAGCTGCTTTCAGTCCTCCGGCTCTGCCCTGATAAGTAACATTTCAGGGTGTCACTGAACTGAAGGAGGGAGATCATTTTTTGACAGATGACGCCTCCTCTTAAAGGTGTTTGTCTGGCTGGCAGCCCTGGTTCCCAGGTGTCTCCTGAGGGAAGAAAGTTTCTGTGCAAAATACTAAAACTTTTAACAGAGAGGAGGGAAAGGCGACGACCACATGGTGGGGCCAGTATGTACCACAACATGGTTCTTTTATGTGGGATGACTCTGAACATTGACTGATCTCCACTCCCTTGGATTTGAAGAGATGTTTAGTTGTGCACTTAGGAACCTATAAGGCTGAAGCAATTTTATGGGTGGTGACACTACGATGGAAGGGTTTTTTAATGTTGTAGAAATTGTTAAAAACACTTAGCTTAAACTGGAACTGCCTGTTATTAAAGGCTGGTTTCCCCACCTCAGTTCCATAAGCTCTGCTAGAAACACGCTGGGTTCTCTCCTGCCTCGGCGGGAACTACAGGGAATCGTCCCCTGCTGCCCTTGGCTCCAGGCTGATTTTTCTGGGGAGGGGACGTGGAATTGATTTGTTCGCTGTTGAGAAGGGAGCCGGGCCAGTTCTCAGGGAACCAGAACTCCCAGCATCTTCCCAGCCCAGCCCAGGCTGCTGCCCTGTCCCAGCCTCTGTTCCCCTGGGGTCCCTGCATGTTTGACTCTAGAGCAGGCCGGGAGCAGCAGCTGAGGCAGAGGACAACCTGGGCCAGGGAGATAAGGAGTTTAGCAAGCAAAAAAGGTAAAATGGCAGTGGAGTATTGCCTTGGACTCGACGGTATTTCTCCATTGGTCTGTCTGCTTTGGGGCAGGGACAAGAACACGTCCTGCTGCATTTGTTATTTCAAAGGGTGGTTTAGGATTTTCATTCTCACACATGGTGCACAAAGCAGGACTCAACCTTTGGCGTAAACTAAACAAGCTGCTCACAGATTCTGGCAGCCACAATGAGCATTTGGTGTGAGAGCTCAGACCTTCCCCTGTCCCAGAGGGAAGGGGTCACGTGTGTGGGGACTGGACCACTGACCTACCCACTCCCAAACTTTCAGTAACTCTGTTATCAGTGCCTGTGAGTGTTATTTAAACCATAAGAAAAACCACACTGGGCTAGACCAAAGGTCTATCTAGGTCTGAATCTTGTCTTCTGACAGTAGCCAATAGCAGGTGCCCTAACAACCAATCAACAGGGCACCACTAGGAGTTGAACCCAAAATCTCTTGTTTATGAAGCAGCTGCTTTAGCCAGCTAAGCCATGGCACGTGTGGGTGGTTGAAATACAGTGTCTGCCCACACCTGACTCCCTGCCATCACCACTGGGGCCTGACAAGCTTTGCTTGTGTTTGGATTCTGCAAAGCAGAGGAGCAGGTGACGTTTTCCTTACAAGTTGTGTGTTAGTGAATCTTTGGCCAGGTCTGCACTACAAAGTTGTTTCAGCAGAATTATATTGCTCAGGTGTGTGAAAAACACACAACGCTACCTCAGTCGGCAGCTTGTGGCTGGTGTACACACTGCAATGCCACGTCTGGCGACAAAACTGCCCTGTTTTGCTGACAAAATAAAACAGCTTTGATGAGAGGTCTAGAGCTTTTTGCAGCAAACTTGAAGTGACAGAGTAGACGCTGCTGTTCATTATATCACCATAACTGGCCTCCTCCAGTATCCCACAATGGCCGCCATGAACTCGCCTGCCCTGCATTCCTGCTACAGAGCCATGGGCCCTCCCCTTTCATTGCTCTGGGAAGTTCTGACAGCTGAGCCTGCTGCTCTGCTCTGGCAGCCAGGAGCAAATCACTGCCGTGGAATGCTGCTCTCTCCCGCACTGCGAACACAGAGCAGGGTGGCGGGAACTTCGTTACAGTGTGGGGGGCCACTGGCATCCGAACTGTGACATGCCCAGGACACCCCTTTTCTCGAGGAGGCTCTTACCTTCTAAACAGGGACGGCTGTTTTCTAGTAAAATCAGGAAAAGGGAAGGAGAAAACTCGAAAGAAGTTCCTCCTGGCACTCACATACGTGAACCCGAATACTTTCTCAGTCCTCAAAGAGAGACCTTGAGAAAGAGACTTGCTGAAGCAAAGCCACAGGGGTCTCTGAGGTTTCCTTGGCCCCTCGCCCCTGTCCTGCCTGGCTGATGTCAGCATCTCTCTGTGAGGTCACCACCTCCCCATCACCTTTGACCAATAGTCTGAGGTCCTGCAAAAGGCCTTTGTGATGTCACTGCCACATCCCTCCCTTGCTGTGCTAATGTCCTGCCCCTGGCCAGGAACTTTGGAGGTTTGAGCTACTCCTGTGGTCACCCCACTCAAGGAGCGTTCATTCTAGGAAGCAAGCCGGCTAGACAGTAAAACATCAGACTCTGATCCCAATGCTACACTCCGTTTTTCAGAAATTAGTCAACTTTATGGCCAGAAGAGATCATTAGAGCATCTAATCTGACCCCCTGCATATCACAGGCCTCCTGTATGACACAATAGCTACTTCTGGGGCAAACACATTCCAGAAAGGCATCTAGTCTTCATTAAATGACATCAAGAGATGGTGAATCCACCACTTTCCTTGGTAGCTTGTTCCTGTGGTGAAACATCCTCGCTGTTGAATTTTTGTGCCTTATTTGTAATATGAATTTGTCTCTTTTCACCTTCCAGCCATTGGGGCTTGTTATGCCTTTCTCTGCTAGATTCAAGGAGCCTTTTAATACCCAATATTTTCTCTCCATTAAGGCCCTTCAACACATCACTGAAGTCACCTTTCAGTCTTCTTTTGATAAGCTAAACAGGTCGAGCTCTTTCAGCAAGCTCACTAGAAGGCATTTTTCTCCAGCCCTCAGAACATTTGATGGCTCTTTGCTGCCTCAGCTCCAATTTCACAACATCTTTTTCAAATGAGGACACCAAAACTGGAGGCAGTATTCCAGTATCAGTCTCACTGATGCCGTGTCACCTCCTGTGACGTTATTGACATAATCTGTAACTGTATAGATCACCATTACGACCACTGACATATATTTGCAGCCAATATTGTAGAAAGGTTGTCGTTTAAGGGGTCTGTGGAGAGGTTATGATTGGTTGATTAGAATTATGCTATCTCTAGATGTGTATCATTTTTTGTAGTAGACGTTATAAATATTGGCTCTATGCTGCTCATATTTCAAACTTGTGCTCTGCTTACAGGGAACACCCCAGACAAGTTGGTGTCAGTTCTGCCTAGCCTGCTTGATGGCCCATTAAGGACCATCAGCTATAAAATCGACCCATTGAGAGAAGGCAGATATGCCTTGTGACTCAGCAAGGTATGCAGGGACCTGCCTATGGACAGAACTCTAAGGTTTTTCTATGTCACATGCTGGATAAAGTGTCCTTGGGACAAAGAAAGCGAAGACTACATGGCAAAGACTATAAAATGCTGAGGCCTCGCCTCCACCTTGTTTTCAATCCTGCTTCATACCTCTGGAGGGACTTTTCTACAAACTGAAGCTCTCTACAAAGGACTGAATGACCCATCCCAGCTGTGGATATATTCCAGAGACTTGATTTCAACCTGCAGTTTATTCCATGACTGCTATAAGCCTGAACCAAGATCTTTGCCATTACTGGATGTGAAGGGTTAAAATCCATATGCAGTTTATATAACAACCTGGTCTATGGATTGTGCCAGCTCTTTTCCAGACCCAAAGTCCAGAGCATGGTCAAGGGATCAGAGGCCTAGCAAATTGTGATCAGCTAAGAGAAAGATGGGGTAAACAGAAAGCCATGCTTGCTAAGATAGGCCTGGTCAGCAAGTTGCCAGGTGTTGGAGCTGAGAACTAAAGAATTGTGTCTTATTCAGAGTTTCAGATTGAACAAAGAATCCCTGTTCCTATTGTGTTAGTCTCTTCTGTAGGGAGACATTCTTCCCACAAATCCAACCTTGAGTTTATGAGAAGTTGGCACATGTCAGTATAAGATATGACATCCTTCCACCTCCCCTCCAAGGAACCAATGCCTGCCTTAAGACACACAAAAAACAATCTTTATTGCCATATACTTTCACTGTTTCTTTGCTTTAACCCCTAGGAATGTACCTGGTGGACAATCAAAGGAGTTGCTCCATTCTGATGGACCCCAAATCAGAATTCAACATATATATTTTATACTACTAACATTTTATCAAAGTATTCATTAAATGTTAACTTGCTAACTTGAGACCATGGGCGGAGACATTATGTAACCTGTTAACTATTGGCTAATATGTTTATCTTGTCCTGCTGCAAAACCTAAGTTGGGGTGCGGAACTGCCTACCCCGTCACTTTCCCCCACCCATGGAAAATCTATATATTCTGTTGCAATCAATTAATTGACAGTGCCTCTGAGCCTAATAGCAAGGTGACACTCCGCCAGCGCTGTGTGCAATAAACTCCTCTGCTTGACCTCTACACGGTGTGGTTTACGTCCTTCAGAGAACAAAGAAAGAGGTGGAGGCCAGGTGACCAAGTTGCCAGGGAAAGAGAACCAAGGACAGAAGAGGGACAAAAGGGCCTGGCTGAGCTGGGCTGTTGGAAGCAAGGAGTCTGCTGGTTTTGGGACTCAAGGGGAGAGCCCAGGCTCTGAGTTTTGGGTCTCATGAAGATGGACTTTGCTGAATCTTCCTACTTCCTGTGCTAACAAAGAACTTTCCCAGGCTGTATTCCGGAGAACTAATAAACCTTCTGTTTTACAATGCTGGCTGAGAGTCACTGGTGATTGTGGAAGTTGGGAGTGCATGACTTCTTGGGGAGGGGTGTAAGGCTTTCCCAGGTGTCCTGCTAAGGTGACTCACTACAGGAAGCTCCTGGCATGGAACAGGGGTGCTGAAAGGTCCAAGGTCAGTCCCAGGACATGCTGAAGGCAAGGAGGTTTCCCCCAGTGACAGCATCCCTTGAGCAGTGTCACACTGGTGAGGACTCTGCCTGTGTTTGGTTCAGAGCTGTTCCAGAGCACTGAGCCTGTGTCAGACCCCCAGCATGTGACCTGCAGGCTCCACTCTGGCAAAGCTCCCTGTCCCTAGGCTTTGGCATCTGTCATAAACAGATAGTTAAGGGTTAATGTCTCCTTTACCTGTAAAGGGTTAACAAGCTCAGTGAACCTGGCTGACACCTGACCAGAGGAGCAATTGAGAGACAAGATACTTTCAAATCTTGGTGGAGGGAAGTCTTTGTTTTGTGCTTTTTGTTCTGTTCTTTGTTCTCTCTTCGGATTAAGAGAAGCCAGACATGTAACCAGATTTCTCTAATCTTACTGAAACCGTCTCTCAGGTTCCAGATAGTAAGTAATAGATAGAAAGCGGATTAGATTTATGTTTGTTTTCTTTATTTGCAAATGTGTATTTTGCTGGAAGGATATTTCACCTTTGTTTGCTGTAACTTATACTTAGGCTGGGAGAGGGAGTCCCTCTGGTCTAGGTGAAGCTGAGACCCTGTAAACATTTTTCCATCTTGATTTTACAGAGATAATTTTTACTTTTTCTTTATTTGATTAAAAGAAAGAAAAAGTAAAAATTCTTTCTTTTAAGAACCTGATTGATTTTTTTATTCCTGTGTAAGACCCAAGGGGAGTGGGTCTGAACTCACCAGGGATTGGGAGGGGAAAGGAGAGAAGGGGGAGGAAAAGCTTAATTTCTCTCTGTTTTAGGATCCAAGGAGTTTGGATCAGGTACTTCTCAGGAAAAGTCTGGGAGGGGGAAGGGAGAGGGAAAGGTTAATTTCTCTCTGTGTTAGGATCCAAGGAGTTGGGATTAGTGTCTCTCTCTCAGGGAGAGTCTGGGAGGGGAAGAGAAGGGGGGAAGGTGAATTTCTTCTCTGTTTTAAGATTCAAGGAGTTTGAATCACAGTATCTCTCAGGGTAACCCAAGGAGGGAAAATTCTGGGAGGAGAAAGTAGGGGGATTGTTTATTTCCCTTTGTTTTAAGACCCAGGGGGGTTGGGTCTTAGTCTCCCCAGGGAAGGTTTTGGGGGGACAAGGAGTGCACCAGACACTGCAATCTCTGGTTGGTGGCAGCGCTATCAGATCCAAGCTAGGAATTAATTTAGAGGGGTACATGCAGGTCCTCACTTTCTGGACACTAAAGTTCAAAGTGGGAAAGAGACCCTGACAGCATCACTAGCCTCTGCTTAATGATTAGGGGTCAGTTTAGGGCTGTGATTCCCAAAATGTGGGGCATGCCTCCTAGGGGGGCACAGAGGAATGTTCATGGAGGCACCTCAGGGTTGAGCCAGCCCCCATGGAGAGCAGGGAGGGAGCCCCACTCAGCCCCACTCTGTCCCAGCTCTTCGCCCACCCTACCCTCAGCCTGAGCCTGAGCCCCTGGCCCAGCTGCGACCCCCTTACCTGTGTCTGCACCCCTCTCCCCAGCATACCACAGCCCCCCTCCCAGCCCTGGTTCTCGACCGTGGCTTCCGAGGGCCCACAGCCATGGATAAGAGGACACAGTGTGCAATGTTTGGGGACCACTGGTTTAGGGTGACGTCCTCAATTGCTTCTATGCAGTCCAATAAAAGCTATTCCTCACCTACCTACCCCTCCATCAGAACGGACTAGGTATGTTCTGCTGCCTTTCACTCATGCAGGAAGGATAAAAACATTTCATTCCACTCAGGGCTAAGGTGATTTGTAACCTACCACCATCCAAAACTGATCATTTTGGGGAAGTGGCCCCATCATGCTGCATAGCTAGGCAGAGCAGTGGTGTCTATGCAAACACGATCTGTTCCTGAAGTCTTTCCCCCAGCTCCTCACTAGATGTTCATTCTAGGAAGCAAGCCCCTGCTTCCGCTTAGTATTTAAAAACTCCAAATTGTCCTTATCACTGCTGCCCTTCGATTTTTCCTTCTGTCCCTTTTTTTAACAGTTCAGATGAGGTGGTCAAGTGGTTATGGTGATGGATTGCTAATCCATTATGCTCTGCATGCATGGGTTCGGATCCTATCCTTATCAAATGCATTTAGTTTTCACCCCTCCTTTATAGACAACCATATCCCCCTTTGGTACAATAACAGATCCAACAATATTACTTCTTGCAAACAAAAACCTTCTCAGAAACTCAGAACCCCCTCCTTGCTTTAAATTAAATGTCTAAATCCCAGATTTCTAAAAAAAATTTTCTCTTGTCCTGTATTTCTTAGTTTTTATCTCAAACGGTAACATCCTCATCATCTTCCCCAAACAGCCTGGGACCTTCCCAAATAGTTAAAAGATCCCCATCTTGAGCAAGGCCACAACCGTGAACCAGAGCTAGTGTCTAGGCCATGCTGTTCTGAAGGAGGCAACTCAGACATTTTCTCCCTGCTTCCCTTGGCAAAGTCTGACTGAGAAAACAAAATCTCTCAAACTGAAAATTTTCTGCTGAAAAACCAATACTAGTCTGTTTGGGGACTTTGATTTGAATGTATTATTATTATTCTCTTCTGATTTATCTCAGTTCAGTGTTTGTCCTCCAGCTGTGTTTACAGGTATTGAGTTGTGGGGGAGAGAGGCCAAGTCATAATGTCTCTATCCCCCTTTCATAGTTTCTTCCAACTTGCTAGGAAATACCTTTGCTACGACTGAGTCTAGCAGTGTCCATTGTCTCCGTGCTATCTCGGAGAAGTCTGCATTGTACACGGTTTCTGGGATAGTCCTTGGGAGTGTGGATACCTTCAATGGGCCAGCAGCGAGTCTGGCTCCTCCATTGTCAAAGCTTGTGGGGGGCATTTCCCAACCTCATAACATATCTCAGTAATGCACACATAGCAAAACTTCATAACTTCCCAACCAATGCTAGCACATACAATCCGTGATATTAATGTTCAACAGATTAAGACTTTTGACATCATACCTCACCAGGCAGACTTTGTACAAACCATGTCATCATTATATGAGAGTGGTGAATATGGGGCTTCCAGGGTGCTGCTTTGAGCACAGTGTGCCACACCTGGCTTCCATTGCAATGGAGACGTACCCTTAGAGTCCATCTCTCCTGGGATAAAGATGGCAGCATGGCTGGCCTGGGTCATCTGACTTGGACTCATGGAGCTAAAGATGTGGGGCTAAAAACTGTTATGCAGATATTTGTGTTCACACTTAAGCCTGGGTTCAGAAACCCTCAGCCCTCGTGGGGTCTCAGAGGTTGGGCTCAAGCCCCTATGTCTGTACTGTAATTTTATAGTCTGGCACAGCCCAAGCCCCATAGCCCTGAGTCAGCTGACCCGGGCTTTCAGACAGGTGCCCTGGCTGTTTTAATCACAGTGTAGACATAACATTAGGCTACGTCTCCACTGCAAAGAAACACCCTCAGCTGGCCCATGTCGGATTAATCAGGATCATGCAGCTAGGTCTGGAGTAAAGTTGCAGTATACATGTCTCGGCTCAGGCTCAGTACCCTGCTCTAGGAGCCCAGAAGGTTGGGCGGGAGTTTAGCAAGTGGAAATGGTAAAACCCCAGAGGAGTATTACTCTGGACTCATGGCAGTTCTCCATTGGTCTGTCTGCTTTGGGGCAGTGACAGAATCACGTCCTGCTGCATTCGTTATTTCAAAGGGCGGTTTAGGATTTTCATTCCTAGACACAGTGCACAAAGTAGGTCTCAACCCTGGATGTAACCTAAATGAGCTACCCACAGATTCTGGCAGCCACAATGAGCATTTGGTGTGAGAGCCCAGACCTGCCCCTGCCCCTGCCCCAGAGGGAGGGGGTCATCCTTGAGGGGACTGGACCACTGACCTATCAGCTCTTAACATCTAAACTTTCAGGAACTCTGTTATCAGTGCCTGTGAGTGTAATTTAAGGCATAGGAATAATCACACTGGGATAGACCATTGGTCCATCTAGCTCCGAATTTTGTTTTCTGACAGTAGCCAATGCAAGGTGCTCCAAAAGCCATTCCCCAAGGCACCACTGGAGTTGAACCCAGAATCTCCTGTTTGCTAAATAGGTGCTTTAACCAGCTAAGCCATGGTGCCTGCTGTTAGCTACAACATCCTGTCTGCCCACACCTGACTATCTGCCAACCCCCACAGGGGCCTAACAAGCTTTGCTTGTGTTTGGATTCTGTAAAGCAGAGGAGCAGGTGACGTTTTACTCCCAAGCTTTGTGTGAGTGATTCTTTGGGCAGGTCTACACTACAAAATTTGGTGGATGTAACTACATTACACAAGAGTGTAAAAAATTCACACCCTCTCGAGCAATGCAGTTATATCAACTTAATCCTGATGCAGATAGCGCTGTGTGAACAGGAGGGCTTCTCCCAGCAACACAGCTTGGGAAGGGGCTTGGTTAGTGAAGACCCAGAGAACAGGTGGCCCATGACTCTTGCATGTGGGGAGACTGGGCATGAGTGCTGGAAGCTCCCTAGAAGCTAGTCTGCCTCTTGCTCACTCCTCTCCTCCCCTGAGACCTCCTTGCCTGCTGGTCGTGCCTCTACACCCTCTGCCCCAAAGTCTGCTCACCACCCACACCTGTCTGCCCCCCCCTGAGACCTGCTCTGCCCACCACCCACACCTCTTTGTCCCCTGTCCTGTCCACCACCCACGCCTCTCTGCCCCTCCTGTGACACCCATCCTGCCTGCCACTCACACCTCTCTGCCCCTCCCCTCCCCTGCGCAGCTCAGCCCCGCCCACCGCTTGCACCTCTCTGCCCCTCCCCTGAGACCTGCTCTGCCCACCACCCACACCTCTTTGTCCCCTGTCCTGTCCACCACCCACACCTCTCTGCCCCTCCTGTGACACCCATCCTGCCTGCCACTCACGCCTCTCTGCCCCTCCCCTGACCTGCACTGCCCATCACCCACAGCTCTCTGCCCCTCCTGTTACATACATCCTGCCTGCCACTCACGCCTCTCTGCCCCTCCCCTGACCTGCACTGCCCACCACCCACAGCTCTCTGCCCCTCCCATGACACCCGTCCTGCCTGCCACCCACACCCAGCCCACCGCTTGCACCTCTCTGCCCTCCCCTGAGACCCGCGGTGCCCACCTCTTTCTTCATGCTGCTGTTGTTATTCCATGAAACATCAAGGATACAATAAAGAGCTGAGTTTACTCCAGGGTGAGGGAAGAAAAAAACCACCAACCCCCTGGCAAAGCTCAGTGCCTCAACGAAAAACTGCCCCCCGCTATTGCAATCACAGATGTTCTGGGGATATGACAGGAGAGGGTCTGTCTGAATTAAGACAGGCCCCAGGGGATGGGGGAAGCGGCAGGGGGAGCACTGGGGGCAAGCAGGGAAGTGACTCTCCTCAAGCGGCCCCTCCTCAGCCCATCTCTGCCCCCCTGTGTCTGTGGCTGCCAGTGCTGCTGGCCCCACTGACCCCCCCCCCCCGGCTATGGCTCCTCTCAGGAGCAGCTGATCCAGCTCCAGGAGAGCATGTGCCCCCGGGGTTATAAATTAAGCATTTAAAATAAAGTTAAATATGAAAAAATGTGTTTTGAATTGATGGGGGGGGGTCGCATTCGGCACCTTGCTTTGTGCAAGGGGTCACCAGTTCAAAAAGTCTGAGAACCACTGGGTTACACAGGGAAAGCGCAAAGAGAGACACTGAAACAGGCCTGCAGGGGAAATACCTGGGGAGAGTAGTTCCCAGCTCACAAATCTTCCCCGCTCCATTTACTGCCCCATCCCTGGGCTGTATCACAAGTGCCGAGAACATCCCAGATCCCCCTCTCTGCCAAGGGGGTTTGCACAGGTAGTTCCTTCTGCCAGGCCTCTGCCTCACTGAATAATCGCATAAATTCACTGGTGCTTCTCCCTCCGCCCCCGCTTCTTTCTGTGACCCTTCTGCCAGTTGCAGTCGGCAGCAACATGGCCCAGGGTTCAATATCTTGGGGATCCTTTATAACAACACAACACAGAGCCCGCTCGAGCCCCCACCCAGTAACCTGGGACAATCCCACACCACTCCTGGGTGTCTCTAGAGGCAATACTTCCCCTCGCCAGCACCGATTCTGAGGCTGTGTCTACACTATCAGTGCCAACAATGGGTTCCGCTCGACAACGATTCACAGCAGTGAGGCCCGACACACGTTCATTTTCATCCTCTGAGTCAGGAAACCCACAAAAGCCTCTTCTTTTGTACTGAGGCAGGCAAAAATAAGGTGACACTAAATTATTCTGATTGCTAAAAGCAGGTTTAGGGGGTTATGTATTTTTGAAAAAAGAAATCCATACTGATCCTTCTAACTAGCAGCATGAGATAAAGAAAAGAACACGGACAAACCTTGTCAGTAATGGCTATTGTCCTAAATGGGAAATCAGCAGTGGGTTATAGCTGGGGGAGCGCACAGTCTGAATTTGTGTGACCCGACCTCAGGCCCCACCCCCACATAGCAGTAGGGCTTGGCACTCTCTGTGAATTGGTGTGGTGGCTGAGTGGTTAACCAAGCAGGGACAATCCAAGGAGGTTCTCTGACTTGGTTTCACTCCTGAGGAGATTCTGCACCAAAAAAATAAAAATTCTGTGCATAATATTTTAAATTCTGCAAATTTTATTTGCCAATAAATAAATGTGGAGGCTCCAGCATGGTAGAGGGGAGCAGAGGCTCCTGGATGCACAGAGGTGGGAGATCACCCTGCAGCCCTCTCTCTCCTCCAGGGAAACAGACTTGGTGGTGAGGCTGCACCTCTCTGCCGCCTACTCCAGGAGCCCCAAACAGACTCCCCAGAAGTGCTCATGAGGGGTGCATGAGGAATGCATGAGGGGTGCACTCCAGTGGCTTCCCTCTCAGACAGTCAGATCAGCTGGCCCTGGGGGCTCCAGCCACCACTACCGGCAGCACAGTGGGGCTAAAGTGGA
Source organism: Gopherus evgoodei (assembly GCF_007399415.2). Taxonomy (NCBI): domain Eukaryota; kingdom Metazoa; phylum Chordata; order Testudines; family Testudinidae; genus Gopherus; species Gopherus evgoodei. The sequence goes on from NC_044327.1 coordinate 28,379, forward strand.
TTCCTGCCCACCCTCGCTCTGCACGGCGCACCACTGCCAGAAGCAGCTGGCACGTCCCTGCGGGGTGTGTCTCTCACACGCTGCTCCTGCCCCAAGCACCAACTCTGCCATTAGAACTGCGGCAATGGGAGCTGCAGGGTGGTGCCTGTGGGCAGTGGCCCCAGGAGATCCCTCCGGCCTCCTCCACATAGAAGTTGCTGTGAGTCACTTTCAGGAGCTGCCCAAGATAGGTGCTACACCCCAACACTCTGCCCCAGCCCAGATCCTGCACCCTACGTGCACCCAAACTCCCTCCCTGAGTTTGCCACTGCCCCCCTGCACCCCAACCCCCTGCTCCAGCCCAGAGCCCACACCCAAACTCCCTCCCTGAGTCTGCCCCCTGCATCTTCTGCACCCCAACCCCCTGTTCCAGCCGAGAACCTGCATCTCATGCACCCAAATTCCCTCCCAGAGCCTTAGGCAGAGCTGGGGGGTGGGGAGAGGGGAACAGGCAGGACTTGGTCCCTTTCTGGGCATCACCAAAAGTTATATAAACCTGGCAACCCTGAGCTGGAGCCCCAGTCACTGCACATCTCTTGCCTTCCAGGATAGGACTCTGTGGGGCAGGGCTCTGCTGGGGCTTTATTCCTTCCTTTAACCACCCTGGAAGTATGAACAGGGAGAGAATTTGTTCTTCTTTTCTGTGCAGAACACAGGCAGGCAGATGGATTATTGCCAGGGCTGTAATAAAACCCGAGCTAGCAGAGGATGGTTTCAGTCCATACACCTCTGGGTTATGGGCCCAGCTCGCTCCTGCTGCACCACTTGGCTGTGGGGGGAGCAGGGGCATCCTGCAGGATGTGTTCGCAGTGCAGCTCCCAAGCTGTGTCCTGGCGAGCGGTGCCCAGGGGATTTAGACACTTTAGAGGCAGGTGATTGACACGTGCTGGGTCCCAGCTCCAGCGCTGAACTGACACGTGCTCGCTGCATTCTCAGCCGGGGGCTCCTTGGGCTGATGGTTCAGCAGCACCAGCCCCTGCCCCTGCTTTTCCCCTGGGGAGACCCAGTCCCTCTCCTGCCCCCTCCGGGCTGAGGCGGGTCCCCGCTTCCCCACGTGTCCCAACCCCCCTGCGTGGGGCCCGGGGGCAGGGCCAGACCCGGGAAGGAGCTCCTTCCTGCCCCCCCCCACCGGCTCCCACCCCTTAGTGCCGGCAGCAGGGCCATGGCCGGGGCCGGGAGCGCAGCCCGGAAGCTGCTCCAGCCCTGCAGCTCGTGGGACGGGCAGGGACACGCATGGAGGGACACGCTCCTGCCGGGAGGGGCCAGGCCCAGCTGCCTGGTTCGCCCCCTGCCCGGGGGGGTCCCCGAGTTCCCCAAAACTGGAGCGGGACTGCGGGGGACCAGTGGCCCGGGCCGGGGAGGCGGAGCAGCCCCTGCTGCGGGGCCGGGGAGACGGAGCCCAGGAGTGGCTGGGTCGGGAGCTGCAGGAGGGGCCCGGAGCGCGGCTCGGCTGCAGAGCTCGGAGCCCAGGCTGGGCCGGGGAGCCTGGGGGGGGATCAGGGGTGTCAGAGCCAGGATGGGGTAGGGGTAGCAGCTGTGGATGGAGACTGTGGGGCTGCTGGGAGTTTGGGGTGTGCTGGGGGGTCAGGGCTGGAGAGGACTGTGGGGCTGCTGGGAGCTGGGAGTTTGGGGTGTACTGGGGGGGTCAGGGCTGTGGACGGGGACTGTGGGGCTGCTGGGAGTTTGGAGTGTGCTGGGGGCGTCAGGGATGGGGACTGTGGGACTGCTGGGAGTTCGGGGTGTGCTAGAGGGGTCAGGGCTGGGGGTTGGGGATGTTTGGGGGGCTCCATGTTCACAGCTGACCCTGCGGTAGCTTTGGGGGCTGGAGCTGGGGAAAGTGGGGGACTGTCTGAAGTTGGCTGCTTCGGGTGTGGGTGAGGCCCCGGGGACCTGGGGGTTGGGCTGCACCCCTGTCGCTGCAGCCTGGGGCCCTTCGTTTCCTCTGGAAAAGCTGCTCCCTGTTTCTCCATCTCCTCTCAGTCTGAGTCCCAGGGACCCTTCACAGGCGTCTGCAGGGCAGGACGGGACCTGAAATCTGGCAGCTGGGAGGCTGTTTGCAGCAGTTTCTAACCCTCCCTCCCCTGCTTCTTCCAGGAGGAACCACAAAAGCATCTGGCCCCTCTGGGAAAAGAGAGAGAAGCAGCCAAAGCCTAGAAAGAGTGACAAAGTGAGGAGCTGCTGGTAGGAGCCCAGAGCCCCCCGCCACTGAGGTTTGCCTGGCATAAGAATGACCTGGTGAATGCAGGGCCCCCCTGCCAGCCTCAACCAGGGACCCATACCCACTGGAGCCCAGGGAGAGGGCAGGGTCAGACACGGGGGTGACATGATGCCCTTAGGATGCAGGAGACAGCTGGGCAGGAGAGGGTCAGTCTGTGTTAGCCCAGAGCCCCTGCCCACGGGCTGTCTGGATGTCACAGTGACCAGGGATCCTTTCTAGCTCCTGGGAGGGATGAGGAGGAAGGAGGTGAAATGTGGGCTGCAGAGATGGGGGGATTTGGCTCAGTGCAAGTTGATGAGGTTTTGGGGAGAAGTGTCCCTCCTGTTGGTGATGTACAGCTCACCCCAGCCCTGATCCCTCCTCTCTTCCTGGGATAAATGAACTTCCCATCACTCACCACAAGAGATCTCATGTTCTGGTAAATAACTCTGCCACCTGCCCTGAGGCGCATTTATGATTTTCCCCAGTTACCAAACAGATGAATTTCAATGTTGATAAATGCAAAGTAATGCACATTGGAAAAGATAATATCAAATACACATAAAATGATGGGGTCTAAATTAGCTGTTACCACTCAAAAAGAGATTTTGGAGTCACTGTGGATAGTTCTCTGGAAACAGCTACGCCATCTGCAGCAGCAGTCAAAAAAGTGAACAGAATGTGGGGAATCATTAGGAAAGGGATAGACAATAAAACAGAAAATATCCTATTGCCTCTATATAAATCCATGGTATGCCCACATCTTGAATACTATGTGCAGATCTGGTCAAAAAAAAATATATATATTGGAATTGGAAAAGGCACAGAGAAGGCCAACAAAATGATGCAGGGTGCGGAACAGCTTCCCTACGAGGAGAGATGAATAAGACTGAGGCTATGGCTGCACACCGCAGCTTTAGCAACACGTCTGTGCCACTACAGCCGTGCTGGTGACAGGCCCGCAGTGTAGCTGCTAAAGCAGCAAAGAGTCCTGTGCATGCATCCGACGAAGTGGGTATTCACCCACGAGAGCTCATGCTCCAAAACGTCTGTTAGTCTATAAGGTGCCACAGGACTCTTTGCTGCTTTTACAGATCCAGACTAACACAGCTACCCCTCTGATAGTGTAGCTGCTGTTTGTCAGCAGGAGAGAAGTGCCGGTGTAGACAAAGCCTGAAACTGTTCAGCTTGGACAAGAGACGACTAAGGGGAGATATGAGAGAGGTCTATTAAATCATGACTTGTGTGGTGAAAGTAAATAAGGAAGTGTTATTTATTCCTCATAACACAAGAACTAGGGGTCATCCAGTGAAATGAATAGGCAGCAGGTTTAAAACAAACAAAAGGAAGTATTTCTTCACACAACACACAGTCAACCTGTGGAACCCCTTGCCAGAGGATGTTGTGAAGGCCAAGACACTAACAGCGTTCTAAAAAGAACTAGATGAGTTCATGGAGGACAGGTCCATCAGTGGTTATTAGCCAGGATGGACAGGGATGGTGTCCCTAGCCTCTGTTTGCCAGGAGCTGGTAATGGGCGACAGGGGATGGATCACTTGATGATTCCCTGTTCTGTTCATTGCTTCTGGGGCACCTGGCATTGGCCACTGTCAGAAGACAGGGTACTGGGCTAGATGGACTTTTGGTCTGACCCAGTCTGGCCGTTCTTATGTTCTATGTTCCCTTGTTACTGAGCCACCTTCTCCCTGTTGCAGAAACAGATGGCAGTTGAAAGGCAGAAGATCGTCTTGGAGTGGCAGGAGCTGCGAGGGTTTCTGGAGGAGCAGGAGCAGCGGCTGCTGTCCTGGCTGGAAGAGCTAGAGAGAGCCATTGTCCAGAGAAGGGATGAGGGCTTCTGCAGCCTGTCCTGGGAGATTTCCCTGCTCAGGGAGAGGGGAGGAGAGAAGGGGCAGCAGCCGCTGAGCCAACCCCTGCAGGTCAGGCTGTCATTGCAATGATGATACTCAGCGTTTCTATAGATGCTTCTGAGCCCTGGACCCCAAAGAACTTTACAGAGTGGAGTCAAGGGCATTATCCCTATGGGACAAATGGGGAAAGTGAGTCCGAGGGAGGGGCAGAGCCCTGCCCAAGGTCACACAGTGAGTCTGACAGCAGGACCATGGGTGGGTCATGGGAGTCCTGGATGCTGCAGCCCCAAGGTCTTCTCTCCTGGAAATGAGTCTCTGCATTGGCACTTGGAGGGTGAAATTCCCTCCCCCACCATGCTGAGGTCCCGAACCAGGACCAAGGCCCTTCTCATGGCAGGTTGATGGATTTAGTGGGGCCAGGGGCCTTTTGGGTCTCTCAGCACTGAGGGGAATTGGATTCTCAATGCAGAGAAATATCTGGACCCATGGGAAGGAGACTCTGGAAAAATTCCACCACAATCTCAACAGCTTCCACCCCACCATCAACCTCAGCCTGGACCAATCTACATGGGAGGTCCACTTTCTTGACACCACGGTGCAAATAAGTGATGGTCACATTAACACCACCCTATATCGAAAACCTACCAACCACTATGCCTACCTTCATGCCTCCAGCTTCCATCCCGGACACATCACACGATCCATTGTCTATAGCCAAGCACTGAGGTACAACCACATCTGCTCTAACCCTTCAAACAGAGACCAACACCTACAAAGTCTCCACCAAGCATTCTCAAAAGTACAATACCCGCACGAGGAAATAAGGAAACAGATCAACAGAGCCAGACGTGTACCCAGAAGCCTCCTACTGCAAGACAAACCTAAGAAAGAAACCAACAGGATTCCACTGGCCATCACATACAGCCCCCAGCTAAAACCCCTCCAACGCATCATCAAGGATCTACAACCCATCCTGGACAATGATCCCAAATTTTCACAGGCCTTGGGTGGCAGGCCAGTCCTTGCCCACAGACAACATGCCAACCTGAAACATATTCTCACCAGTAACTGCACACCGCACCATAATAACTCTAGCTCAGGAACCAATCCATGCAACAAACCTCGATGCCAACTCTGCCCACGTATCTACACCAGCGACACCATCACGGGACCTAACCAGATCAGCCACACCATCACTGGTTCATTCACCTGCACATCCACCAATGTAATATACGCCATCATATGCCAGCAATGCCCCTCTGCTATGTACATCGGCCAAACTGGACAGTCTCTACGGAAAAGGATAAATGGACACAAATCAGACATTAGGAATGGCAACATACAAAAACCTGTAGGAGAGCAATTCAATCTCCCTGGCCACACTATAGCAGACCTTAAGGTGGCCATCCTGCAGCAAAAAAACTTCAGGACCAGACTTCAAAGAGAAACTGCTGAGCTTCAGTTCATCTGCAAATTTGACACCATCAGCTCAGGATTGAACAAAGACTGTGAATGGCTTTCCAACTACAGAACCAGCTTCTCCTCTCTCGGTTTTCACACCTCAACTGCTAGAACAGGGCCTCATCCTCCCAGATTGAACTGACCTCATTATCTCTAGCTTGCTTGCTAGCATATATATACCTGCCCCTGGAAATTTCCACTACATGCATCTGAGGAAATGGATATTCACCCACAGAAGCTCATGCTCCAAAACGTCTGTTAGCCTCTAAGGTGCCACAGGATTCTTTGCTGCTATTTGTGGAATGGGTTTGTTTTGGGGGTGAGGGAACCCTGGACAGCGCGGGGAAAATGTTTCAGATTCCCAGTGCAAGAATATGAGCCTACTGACCAGAGGCTGCTAGGAGATTCGAAGGAGGGGTGAGAGGTTACCCACCAGTAGGGCCTAGAGTAAATAACCCCTCCCCTTCCTTCCAGGTGCCAGCACTGGGAAGCCTTTTGGGATTCCTACCCGGGAGCCGACCCTGGAGCCTGCTGGGGGCCCCGTCCCCCGCATCAGCCTCTGGCTTGTAGGTGTGTGATGGATTAGAAGACCCTTCCCCCTCTGTCTGCGGGGGAGTGGTGGTGAGGGGATTTTTATCTCCCCTCCTGTTTTGCCTCCTGGCTGCTCTGAGCAGAGTAGGGGTGGGGCCTTGCTGACTGTGAGTCTGCCAGAGCTTCCATTTGATTGGCTTCTCTCCCCCATGAATAGTGGGACTGTGAGTGGGACAGCAGGTTGTGAGTGGGGGGCTCTTGCTCTTTCAGGGACCGGTGACCTTCAAGGAGGTGGCTGTGTATTTCACCAGGGAAGAGTGGGCTCTGCTGCACCCCCGTCAAAGAGCCCTCTACAGCGAAGTCATGCAGGAGAACTTTGAGAATGTGACCTCGTTGGGTAAGGATTCCCATCCCCTCCATTCGTGGAAGGGAAAATGAAGAGGTAAGGTTCACACCACCCCCACAATGCCACCTCTGCTCTGCCCTGTCTCAGCAACAGCCCATTGAGAGCATTGAAATGGGGCAGGCTAGGTCCCTCAGGGTTCACATGCACCTCCCTTCATATCACAGTCACAGCTCTGCCAAGCTGCTCCAACTCCTCCCGCCACCATCCAGTTACAGCTACAGCTGACCCAGTGCACACGGCTGGAGGCATGTGGAGAAATGCCGGGATTCCCACCTGTGAACACAACACAGACAGTGGCACGTTCTTAGTCCTTCATAGCTATTGTAGAATCATAGATTTTATGGCCAGAAAGGGCTATTAGATCCTGTATAAGACAGGTCATAGAATTTCCCCAGTTATTGCTGTACTGAGCTGAATACCTTGTGTTGGACTAAATCCTCCCCCAAAAGGCATCCACTGGGACTTGACGACTTCAAGAAATGGAGAAACCTCCACTTCCTTTGTTAGCTTGTTAACCTTTGCACCAGCCTTACTGAACCATTCCCAGTGGCTAGTGCCAGCTGCAGGGCTGGGGCAGAGTTAAGGTTGCATTTTAGGAGTGGTGTGTATATTAACTCTTCCTCTCCTGGTTTTCAGAAGTTTAAGTTTAGCTACCACCCACCTAGTGGAAAGGCATGCAGCAGAACTGGGCAACCTGTGCTCAGTACTTATGTAGGTTATGGGCATCTGATTTCCTTATTTTTTTAATAGACTTTTTTAGCATTCTGTGTCTGCATGAGAGATTTTGCCAGCATAATTCTGTCAATTAAGGATGTGGTTTCCCTTAATTGACAGAATCTCTAACAAACAGAGCTATGCCGACAAAACTTTGCAGCTCAGAAGAGGCCACAGTGGATTTTAAAACACTTTAAAATATTGTTCTCAGCCCTGAAATTTTGGAATCAGGGGGAAACATTGAAGAGGAACTCCTTCAGAATGCAAGCAAAAACGCATAATACACCTAGTCTGAAAGTTAACAGTGGTACGGCTCCGACTCAGATGAATGGGTGTAGCTCAGAGGCAGTGGCCACAGCATGTCCTCTTGACCAATGACTGTGAGAGCAGTGTGAGGTTCCTGTTCAGGAGTTCTTGGGAGGTACGGGGGAAGGAGAGCAGGGAGCAGTGTTGGGGAGAAGATGATGGGGAAGCTAGTGCTTGTGGGGTGCCACAAGGTAGGGAAGGCTGAATGTAGTGAGAGGAAAGGGATAGGGATGTGGCAGACTAGAGGGAAGCAGGGAGGGATGGGTACCATGGAAGGAAGAGGAGATGAGGAATCAGAGACAGAATCTCCTGGGAACAAGGAGTGTGGTGGTCTGGGGGAGTGGGAGACTGGGAATGGAGACAGGGGGTGGAAGTCCCAGCAGTGGTGCTGTTGGAGTGGGAAGGATTGGGTAGAAGGTGTTGGACCCTTGGAAGTGGAAAAGTATCCCTGAGGATAGTGGGAAGGGGATGGGGAGTGGTTGCTCCAAGGAGCAGGAAGGATCTGGTGGCAGTGGGAAGGGAAGGTTTCAGGGAGGCAGATGTTTGGGGCCCTCCACTGAGAATGCTTTTGCTATAGTCTCTAATGACCTCTCCCTAAGCAAAGCTCAGAACCAGTGCTCCACCCTTATTCTTCTTAACCCGTCATCCGCTTTTAATACCACTGACCATGGTCGTCTTCTTGATATCTTGTCTGCTTCCTGGTTCTCCTCCTACCTCTGTAACCACTTCTTCAGCGTGTCCTTAGGAAGATCCTCCTCACTCCCACTCCACTTTTCTGTGGGGGTTCTACAGGCCTCAGTCCTTGGTCACTTCCTCCACACTTTATCTCTGGGAAATCTCACCCCCAAACACAAATTCAGCTACTGTCCGTATGCTGATGAATCCCAGACCTACCGCTCTGCTCCAGACCTGTCTCCCTCTGTCCAAACTGAAATCTCTTCCTCCCTCTGATGCCTCCTCGTGGATGGCCAGCCATCAGCTCAAGCTCAACAGCTGAAATGTTGATAGCAGAGCTCTTCATCCCCCAAACCAACCCCCCACGTCCTTTCCTGCTGTTCAGCCCAGAATTAGCTGTTGAAATCTCAGAGCCTCTGGCAATATTTGCAAACTCAGATGACGGAAGAGGTCCCAGAAGCCTGGAGAACGGTTAACATAGTGCCCATCTTTACAGAGGGGAAAAAGGAGTTGCTGGAGCCTAGTCAGCCTGACCCCAGTACCAGGGAAGCTACTAGATCAATGTATGAAACATTCCATTTGCGAATACCTGGAGGATGAAGGGGTAATTGCTAGCAGCCAGCATGGATTTACTAAGAACATAGCATGACAAACCAGCCTGATATCCTTCTTTGATAGGGTAACTGGTTTGGTGGCTAAAATAGACCTGGACATCAAAAAGGCTTTTGACACAGTCCCATGAGTAAGCTGGAGAAATGCATGCTCAACAGAACTCCCATTAAGTGGATATATAATTGATTACACAACCGCAAGCAAAGAATAACTATTATCGGAATGATGTCAGATTGGAGGGATTTCTCAAATGGGGTTTCACAGGGATCTGTTTTGGGTCTGCTGCTGTTTAACATCTTCATTAATGACCTGGATGTAGGAATAGAGAGCATACTGATCAAATTTGCAGATGACATTAAGATGGGGGGTTGTCAACACTTTGGAGGATAGAGCAAAACTTGAAAGAGATCATGATAAATTGGCAAACTGGGCTATAGACAACAATGACATTGAGCATAGACAAAGTGTAAGGTGCTACAGTTCGGGAAGAAAAACCCAATGCACAAATCCTGACTGGGGGATAACTGGCATGGCAGCAGCACCGCTGAGAAGGATCTGGGAGTTGTGGATCACAACCTCAGCATTAAGTCAACAGTGTGATAGTAATGCAAAAAAGAAGCAAATGCCTTAACAGAAGCATAGCACGCAAATCACAGGTGGTGATAGTACTGCTCTACTCAGCACTGGTTAGGCCTCAGGGAAGTCCTGCGTCCAGTTTTCGTCATCAGTGACTAGTCAGGATGTAGAAAAACTGGAAAGAATCCAGAGGCAAGTGACAAAGATGATCAAAGGGATGGAATGCAAACCAGTGAGCAAAGGCTGATGGAACTGGGTATGTTTACTTTGAAAAAAAGAGTTATTGCGGGGAGATATGACAGTGGTTTTCAAATACTCAAAAGGCCGTGTGAGCTTGTGTGGCCATCCTTCCTGGTCTGTCTCAGGGCAGAGCTGCAAAGTATCCAAGCATAGGCCCTCAGGCAGGGTGGGGCAGCAAACAATTAGGGGCTTTGCCCAGAGCGAGCACCAAACAGTCTAGGGCTCAGGTAGGGGCAAGCACCAAACAGTCTAGTGTCCTAGCTCGGCAGACGGTTGGCCAACACAGGCCTGCTGGCCGAAGGTGGGATGGCAGAAAGTAGGGAGACCCTGGCCCAGTCCCAGACCCTGGCCCAGTCCCAGACCCTAACAGTGGCAGTGTAATCCGCCACTGGATCAGCGGGGATCCACCCACAACACCCTTACTTAGTGTCAGGCCAACATAGCCTGACGATGGTCTAGTTTCCCTGGGCTACTTCCTACAATCCTCTGGTGACTGCCCCAGCTGGTCCCCGGTGTCCCACTCCGGCAGCAGGTAATAACTGTTTTTCTCCCTCAGCAGCTTCAGCCTAACTGAGCTTCAGGGCCCCTTCCTTTCGTGCTTCTGCTTCCTATCCCACCCCTCATCTTCCAGAGGGGTGAAGGTGGCTTTCCTGGCTCTCTGGCCCAAGGGGCTGGTTGTGGTCCCTGCTGGTTATGCTTGCTGCCGGTTGCCATACAGAGGATGGAGAACAGTTCTTCTCTTTTGTCACAGAGGGAAGGACAAGAGGCTATGAGTTCAAACTACAGCACAGCAGATTTTGATTAAATCTCAGGAAAAAACTTCCTAACTGGAAGAGCGGTAGGACAATGAAACAGATGCCTAGGGAGGTGGTGGAAGGTTTTTCACTGGAATTTTCAAAAGGCATGCTGTTAGACTAGATGACCTTTGTGGTCCGTTTAACTCTATGGTTCTAACGGGAACCAGGGTTCACCCTTGGAAAAAGCTAAAGCGAGCATGTCACTCATTAAGGGTATGTCTGCACTGCGTCTGGAAGCTGCCTCCCAGCCAGCGTCCATGCTGACTCACTACAAATTACAGTGTAGGCGCTGTTGGTTGGGTTGTAGCTTGGGTTCTAAAGCCAGGGGTTGAGTGGAGTGGGTGGGTTGGATGGTCTGAACTCCAAGCGGAGCCCTAACATCAAAGCAATGTCTCCACAGCCATTTTTAATGCATTAGCATGAGACTCAGCCTGAAAGGTGGCTGATTCCCTGATGCACCTTAGACATACCCTAAAGAGGGCGGTTCCAAGGGCAACAGTATGACGTTTGAGTCACCTAACTCCCTGTAAATCCATGACCCAGCCCCCTCCCTTGGCACCCTGTCACCAAGCCTTAGTGGGTCACAACTGAGGATGCCAAATTCAGGATGAACTGCTGAGAAATAGGACCAACACAACCCAAAACTGGTGGATATTCTTTTATAAGTTTCAGAGTAGCAGCCATGTTAGTCTGTATCCGCAAAAAGGAACAGGAGTACTTGTGGCACCTAAGAGACTAACAAATTTATTTGCGCATAAGCATGCATCTGATAAAGTGGGCTGTAGCCCACAAAAGCTTATGCTCAAATACATTTGTTAGTCTCTTAGGTGCCACAAGTACTTCTGTTCTTTTATAAGATAGACCAAAGCAGCAACAAAAGTAAACTCCTGTTTCACCACACTGGCTAACAAGAAAACATAAAGGCTGTTTTCTCAGGCATTCTGGTTCTAAAACACTGGATTCAGAGATGAGTGATTCTTTACAACCAGTGTCATTAAATGATAGTTTCTTCTGATCCCAAAGGGCCAGCCACTCCCAGGTCAATACACAACTTAAATCTTACCCCAAAATCATGCTGGTGCCCATCCTTAGTATCTAATATCTAAAGGTTTATTCATAAAAAGAAAGAAAGGGAAGAGGTAAAATTGGCTAAGGGAATCAATTACATCCAGCAATGGCAAAGTCCTTGGTTCAGGCTTGTAGCAGTGATGAAATAAACTGTTGGCTTAAGTCAAGTCTCTGGAGCACATCTACAGCTGGGATGGGTCATTCAGTCCTTTGTTCAGAGCTTCAGTTTGTAGCAAAGTTCCTCCGGAGGTAAGAAGCAGGATTGAAGACAAAATGGAGGTGTTTCCAGGGCCTTTAATACTTTTGCCATGTGAAGGGCATTCCATGGTTCTTCCTGTGGAAAATTACAGCAACAAGATGGGAGTATGGAGTCACATGTGCAAGTCACATGTTCATACCCAGTTCCCTCAGTCATTGCAGGAAGCCATTATCTAGATTCCAGACAGTCCACATGACAGTTCACTTAGTGTAGATGGGCTTCTCCCATGGTCCATTGTCAACCAGGTGTGTCTTGATGAACAACTTAATTTGAACAGTCCCTCCAAGATGTGCTAGCTAGATACCTTGTGGGTTTTACCCTGTTATGCTTATAAGAAGCACATGGGATCTTTTTCAGGGGAAAAGACAATATGCTGCATTTATTGAAGCTACAACAATTAGCATATGCATCAATCACACACCACACACACACACTGTCCCGCCAGTCGATGTTATAGTTACCAGTCCAGAGTCTAGATTAACCTAGTGGCCAGCTAGTTTGATCATGGGTAGGAGGAGCCGGGTTCCGTGGTTGCCACACAATCCTCTGGGGAAGTCTTGGCAGAATGAACCCAAAGTTTCATGGCAAGGCACCCTGGTTATATACTGATTTTCCTTCATTGGAACCAATGAGCTTTGCACTGTCATGTTGTAATTAATTGTTTGATGAGTGCTTGTTTTCTTAAATTGTCCTTTTCATCCTTCATCTTGATCTTTCATCAAGTAGTTCCTCAGAGAGTTCTCCCATGTTGGTTTTGATCACAGCTATCTTGTCCCCACTGATAGGTGCCTATCTCATCTTTAGATTCATCAATCAGCCCTCCTCTGGCAATTCAATAGGGGCGTGTTGCAGCCTCCTGGCACCCTTGCGTCTGTTGCCGCTTCCTCCCTCGTACATCTGGTTCAGCGATGGCCTTCACGCTTATCTCTTAACACACACATTTCTCATTCACACACAAAACAGAATTAATTTACACATAACATTTTGAACAGGAACATCAGATTGCAATGCAAAAGAAAACAGCCATGGCATTCTTTTACTTATTTTAAAATGCTAAACCTGCAACAAATTGGTGCCCCTCAAAGATCTGTTACTGCCTTGAAATCAGTCCAGACACAGATTCTGGCTGATGTATCTCTACCCATTGGCCTATTGGCCATTCCTTTCTGTTATTCAAAAAGGATGACTGGCAAGATGTGATCAGATCATAAACCAATACACAATGCACGCTACATAATGATTCGTAATCCTTCATTCTAAATCAGATAAAACATAAACATAAAATCCTACTACAACATTTGGGGGAAGAGTTTGGGGGAGTTCAGTTCCTAGTTTTTATTTGACCTCTCTCCAGAACTTATATTGGTTTGGCCTTCCCCTTTCCATCCCTGTCTGAGATTTCTGTCTCTATCGCAGCAAGTGATGCAATGGTGTGCGAGAAAGAGGAGCAGAATTATCAGCAGGAAAACGTTGAGTAAGTGGCTAAACACAGAGAATTATCACAAAGGTCGAAAAGGAATGTGTCCAGGAGTTATAAGCAGGAAAAATCCCATGATATTCAGCACAGACCAGAAAGAGAGCAGGGAAAGCAGCCAGGGAAGAAAGTGTTTAAATGTATTTCCTGTCAGGGAACTGAGACAGACCTCAAGGAAATCACAAAACAGCAGGAAATCTTCAGGGGAAAGAGAAAAAATACATGCACTGAGTGTGGGAAAAGTTATGTGACTACTCAACCCATATAAAGCATCAGAGAATCCACACAGGGGAGAGGACCTATGAATGCAGTGACTGTGGAAAATGCTTCACTAAGAGCTCAGGCCTTTCTGAACATGAGAGAATCCACACAGGCGAGAGGCCCTATGAATGCTCTGAGTGTGGGAAATGCTTCACTAACTCCTCAGCGCTTTCTAAACATCAGAGAATCCACACAGGGGAGTGGCCCTATGAATGCCATGAGCGTGGGAAAAGCTTCTCTTAGCATTCAGATCATGTTAGCCATGAGAGAATCTGCAAGGGAGATCAACACCTTAAAAACCTCTAGGGCTATCAATACTTGTTTTCTTTAATATTTTTTCCTGATTCTGACATCGTAACTTTTAAAACTGCTTGAACTGTTTGCAGCACCGTTATCCCTCAGCTTGTTCAGATGAGTGGCCCATTTTTGACTTTCGCAGTTTGCCCTGTTTGAGGTGGGCCCATTTGTCCTTTCTTTCAACTCCATTCTCCCATGAGTAATTCGAGTGTGCCCTTCCTATCAGGAACCAGGGAGCATCACATTTATACCATTCCTCCTATTGCAAAGTTATTGTTAGAGTCACAAATGATACAGATTGTATCATTGCCAGTTGTTCTCACATTACTCTGGGTTGTGCTGAAGAGCAGTTCTATTGGGAACTTTTCAAATTATATGTAAATGAAGAGGAGCAGGGACAGGAAAAAAGGTGTCATTTCAGCCTATGTGACACCAGAAGGAGATGGGGCGACTCAGAGATTCCTTTCTTCCTCATCACTGCAGAACTGTTAACTTTTATCTGAGCCAGGCAGAGTTTATCATCATCACATTCTATCCATCCACTTCTCAAAGTGTCCTGTGATGAAGCATTCTCCGTTGTCTGTGCTTGGACATGATGGTTTGACTTCCTTAATCCTATATCAGAGTCACTATGACTGGAGAGGAAAGTGTCAAAGACCTGGAAGAGGAATTCAAATGGATCCCAAACACAGTGTGATCATTGGGAGTTTAAATTCCAGGTCCCATCTATTGCTAAAGCCACTTCTTACAAGGTAGCTGTTTTGTCCCCCATTATGGGGATGCTAGGATACTAAACATGTTGTAAATAACATAACTGACTATTGAGACAGTGCTGAGTGAAGCAGGTTTGAATGGATCAGAGGAGAATGTGATGGGAGAATCTCTTGTCCTGATTCTGAATAATCAGATGTAACTTGCTCTGGAATTTCACTTGACACTTCCATTGTCATGTATTCTGTCTCTCTGTGATGTGGGTTTCTATCTTTCCTGAATGCTGTTTGGTTACCCAGTTGGATAATAGTTCAGGTTGATAGGATGTAGCTCAGATTTTTTGGAGAACTTAAGACAAATGACCATTTACTAAAGTCATCCATTTCTCACTTCAGCTTTGCTTTTTCCTCACCCCTCCATGACGACTTGGAGAAAATTCAAGTGCAGTTCTGCCAAAAGGGGAGAACTCCCCAATTTACTGGGCATGCTAACAAAGACACAGCAGTGATTTAAAATCTCCAGTCAGAAATGGTGAACAGCAGCAGAACCCGAGCTAACTGAAGGAAGTGCATATGATCACAGTGTAGTTCAGTTGTTGAAGTCAATATTATCTGAGCTGATCTGGGGGAAGAATTCCACATTAGGTGATTTTGAACTAGGCAAAATGCCCATGTATTTGGTTCCCAAATGATTTGTAGCCCAGACCCTACAAAAGATCTCTCCTAGCTAATCCTATGTTATGGGAAATGCTGCCCTTCTTGACACAGATGTTGAGGAAATAGAAGTGGGTTTTTTGTTGTATTTATCCTTTTTAGGTGTTGAAAATGTGTATAAAATCAGTGTTGGAAATCTAATAGCTGCAGAAAAATAGCTATTTTTGAATAGAATCTCCAGCTCTGGTAACAAACGAAGATTATGATCCAGCCCTGTGTCCAGTCCCTTCCCTGGAACTGTGCTACCAAATTAAAGAAAAACTGGGCATGTTTCGGGAAGCCATTGCTCACTAAACACAGCAGAAATTTTGAGTGTTTCTTTAAAGGTTTCTGCTTCGGAGAATTGTAAATTTACCCTAACCAAGGCCAAGGACTTGGAAAGAACTCAGGTGGAAAGAGCACGCACTCAGTTCTTTGTTCTCACCCCAGTAAAAGCAGCAAGAGTCCTGTGGCACCTTATAGACTAACAGACGTTTTGGAGCATGAGCTTTCGTGGGTGAATACCCACTTCCTCAGATGCATGTAGTGGAAATTTCCAGGAGCAGGTATATGTATGTAGGCAAGCTAGAGATAATGAGGTAGTTCAATCAGGGAGGATGAGGCCCTGTTCTAGCAGTTGAGATGTGAAAACCAAGAGAGGAGAAGCTGGTCCTGTAGTTGGCAAGCCATTCACAGTCTTTGTTCAATCCTGAGCTGATGGTGTCAAATTTGCAGATGAACTGAAGCTCAGCAGTTTCTCTCTGAAGTCTGGTCCTGAAGTTTTTTTGCTGCAGGATGGCCACATTAAGGTCTGCTATAGTGAGGCCAGGGAGGCTGAAGTGTTCTCCTACAGGTTTATTGCCATTCCTAATATCTGATTTGTGTCGGTTTATCCCTTTCCGTAGTGACAGTCGCTACGGAAAAGAATAAACGGACACAAATCAGATATTAGGAATGGCAATATACAAAAACCTGTAGGGGGAGATTTTTGTATCCTCATTAGGCTCCTATATTGGGGCCTCATTGTGTTGAGCACTGCAGATGCCCCATCCAAGAGTGAGTGCCCCAGTTGTGCCAAACACTGAAGAGACCCTGACCGACAGTGGGGGCCATGATTCTGCCAGGTATTCTACAACTCAGCATGAGAGAGAGAGAGTCCTTGCTGCCAACAGCTCACAGGTGAAATAGACAAAGTGTGGGAGGGTGGTTCCCGTTTTACAGATAGGGAAACTGAGGCCCGAAGATATGATGTCATTTGTCCATGTTTGCACAGAAAATAATGGGATCAAACTGAGAACTGAATCCGAATTTTCTGAATCACAGCCTGGCCCTTAACCACAAGCCAAGCATTGTTGATTGCATGGCAGAGGCCTCAATGGAAATTTTCAGAATCTCCATCATTGGAGAATTTTAAGAAGGGGTTATACAAACACCTGTCAGGGATGGCCTAGAGATACTTGGCCCTGACTCTTGGGATCCCTCCCTGCTCCTCCTTTCTATATGATTCAATGGATCATCTTATTTATAATGAGCAAAGTTTTCTCTCTGGACTTATCCGATAAATGGTGGTTATCCCCCCTCTGTTGCCTGGGGCAAAATGGAAGAGGAGAAAAACCTGTCTCAACAGAGGATGCAAACGTCAGTTTGTTCTCTCTTCATGTTTTACTGAAGCTTACAGGGAGGAAAACATATTACCTGCCTAAGAAGGTAGAGAGGACAGAGAGTTTATTTCGTTTTGGGCTGTGAATATAAGCGGAAGAGTGGCTGTTAACTACCACCCAATGTGGGGCTTTAATGCACAACCATGGGATTTAAAGTGTTATGTGCTACCAACTGAGCTAGCCAGGTTTGAATCTGTTCAGCTGCTAAGTCTCTATGTAGAAGGAGCCCTGAGGGTGTTTATTTGCAAGCTGAGGTCCCCTTTCTGACATTCGCCTTCTTTCCTGGTTATGTCTCCAGCGAGCAAACCGGAGCCGTTACTTAAATGCTGCTTTCTAGACCAGAGAGCTGGGGTTGATTTAGCATGCTATCGCCATCAGCTGGTCAGAGAAACCAGGAGGGGAGGGTGGAATTTAGGATTCTCCCACCAAGGGAAGGTGCTGTTGGACTCATCTAGTGGAGAACAGTCTGAAAAAGCTTCTCAGCTCCCAGAGAGGGGGAAGACAAGCTGGTGCCACACACATATTTTCTCAAGGAATCAGGCTTCACTTGGGAAAAATTCAAAAGAAGCCTGGCCCAGGAGTAACAGAGAAGGGAATCACTGTTTGCTTTAAGAGATGGGTGAGGGAAACCTGCAGGTCCTTAGATCCCTCCAGTGTCTGATAGAACCATTTGTGGGGAAGGGCCGGGGAAGTGGAGGAGGACAAGGAGAGGGAAAAAGGGTTTGCAGCTGTTGTGCAATCACCATGCTCCCAGCAGAAGGATCCAGGGGGCTCAGCACTTTGGCTGCTTGTTGAGGACTCAGAACTCACAAGATGGCAAAGCTCAGAGCCCCGTTACACGGAGTCAGAATGTGATCAGCTCACACCAAGGGGGAGCAACACTCCTCCCTTGGTCTCTATGTCAGAGCTCCTATCAGCTCGGTGTCCTTCCTGCAAGAGTCGGCTGCTGAGAGGGTTGAAATGGGGTAAATGAAGGCAGAGGAGGATTTTTCCTCATGGGTTTTCTTTGTATTGCTCTGTGATCCTGCTGGAGGAAGCTGAAACATCATTTGAGTTTGTTTCAGTGGCCTGGGTTTGGCTGAGGCTGTGACCCTGAGTACAGGGGTTCCTGCACTCTCTGCTCTTAGCCCCTCAAGGAGTGGACAATGGAGCTGCTTTAGAAATTGGACAGAAAGTAGCCTAAGGAAGTATAACATAAGTGAGAAGAAAAGCCCTATCATTAGCTCCCTGGTGGTCTAGTGGTTTGGATTTGGCACTTTCACTGCAATGGCCTGGGTTCAATTCCCAGTCAAGGGAAAGTTACTTCACATTAGGAAGCCTTCAATTATTTTTCACTTCCAATTTAAACAAATCCATGTTTCTTCCTGGTTCCCCCTTCTTCTACATGATGTTGGGAAGGGCTTTGGAGACCATATAAAAATCAAAGCTTCCCACTGACTAGTAACATAATATGGGCATTTTTCCCATGTGCACCTGGAAGTGCAGGCTGCATGCCCTTTTACACAAATAGACTTGGCAAATTATTTTCCCCCTTGCTAGCTAGTCTAACCAATGTTATAATAACAATAATAGACATTCAAGTTGACCCAAGATGAATATTTTTTCCAATTTTCTTGTGAAACAAAACCAAAAAATCATTTTAGGCTAACCAAAATATTTCAGCAAATAAAATATTCAGCCAAACACTTTCATCTCACTCTTTGGAAGTAACTAGCCCAGAGAAACTGATCATTAGCCTCTTCCATTCCTGAAGTCTAGCTGCTGAAGTGTTCTAAGCATGGACAATGGGCCTTTCACCTGTTGCCCACTGGTTACTACCTTGCTCAGGGAGCTACTGATGAAAGGAAATGTGATTTAGTGGCAGACCGACTTCTATCCCTCTGCCCAACTAGGGGTGTTTGTTTCACATTGCATGTAAAAATACAACAAATGTATTTTGTTGGTATCTAAACCTGAGATCAAGATAAAACATTGTGATTGTAAGTCAGTGAGAAAATATCTGCTGAGTTCTACAGAAGGAAGGTTTTCTCATCAGGCTCTCACACAAGATAAAAGTTCTGAAGGTTCTTAGAGCTTCCAGACACAGAGGCCAGATTTTCAGAAGGTCTCACACTCACCCCTAGAGCCAGAATTTCAGAAGAACTCAGTTGCCATTTGGGCAACAAAAATGTTGGCCAGGTTTTCAGAAACGCTGAACACACTGAGGGCTGAGCTATTTTGCAAACAAAAGTTGGAAGCAGTTTTTAACTCAATCATCAGAAATGCTGCAAGAGCTCCTCCAATTTGCCTATCTCACAAGGAGACAAAACACAGTCAAATCTCCCAACCAACAAAGCTCACATCTATTCTCCTTTTCCATGGATATTTGCCTGACAGCTCCCAGGGACCCATTCAACAAGACAGGAAATCCAAATTCAGTAAAGTCAAGGGAAAGTTTTTCACTGCAGGTTTCACTGACTGAGAAGGGTCAGGTAGAAAAGTTTGGTCATTTAATGCCAGACTACTAGACTCTCCCTTATTCCATTCCTATCTCTGGACATTTCCTTTTTCTCAGGCACAGGGAGTGACCTATGTCTGGATTCTCTCTGTCTCCCATCAGGTGTTGGGATTGTGAGTGAGAACGAGGAGGCGAATCCCCAGCAGGAAGATGCTGAGTAAGTAGAACCACATGGGATGTTATCAGGAAGACGCAAAGGAAATGTTTCCGGGAGTTGTGCACTGCCAGAAAAAGCAAAAGCCTGTGAGACTCAGCAGAGGCCAGAGGAAAACTTAAGTAGGCTCTCAGTCCTTATTACGCGCGAGAGAATCAACTCAGAAGAGACACGCTACACATGCTCTGAGTGCGGGAAAACCTTCATAGAGCGCTCAGACCTTGTCAGACATCTCAGAATCCACAGTGGAGAGAGACCCTACAGATGTTCTTCATTTGGGAAAAGCTTCAATCAGAGCTCATTCCCTATTAGACATCAGAAAATCCAAATGGGAGAGAACTGTAAGAAATGCCTTGATTAGGGCTGGCCAAAGATTTGTTTTTTTTAAAAATCACATTTGCTCATTCCAATATAGTAATCTTTGCACCATCTTCACCGTGGTCTCTCAGCTCCCCCAGATGAGTTGTCTGCTTCTACCTTTTGAAGCTCACACCACTCTGGGGTCAGTTCTGTGATCTTTTCTATCAGCTCCTTTCCTTTTGACTCGTAGGAGTGTGTGTCCCTCCAGCCAGGAATGTTCGTCAGCTCGAGGTGGGGGAGAGAGGTTTGATCCCAACAAGCTACACTGAGGTAAAAGCTCCCTGTGCCTGACATCCACTAGGGCTGCGCATGGCATTGGCTGCTCAAGTTACTGATCTTGGTGTAAAAAGACAGTTATAGCTGTAGAGCAGATGCAGCCCAGGTGCAGTGGTTGCATTAGCTTCCCCCTTGACCTGACCTAAACTCCATCACTTTTCCTAGTCTAAACAAACCCTGAGCATCACGGTTATCCTGTTCCCCCATTTCAAAGTCATCAGGTTCCCCCTTTGGAAACAAATTGTTTCATTCCAAGTTGCTGATGTTGTTTCAAGTTGTGTTGGAGAGCAGATATTTTTACTACCATTTTCCTCACTTAAAATATATTGAACTATAACAAAGAGTAGTAACAGGGCAGGGATAGGGAAAAATGTCATTTCACCCTCTGTAACAACAGAAGAAGATAGGGTAAGTCAGAGGGATTCCGGTATTCCCCATCACCATCCCAATCCCCCTGTTGTTAAGTTCGTTAGGTCTGTATTTTTTCTAATGGTCTGGGAAGAGGATTCCGTAGTCAATGACTTTTAACTAAGCAGGATACCCATGCATTGGGCTCCCAAAGCAGTTGTGGCCCAGACCCTGCAGGAGGTTGCTCCTGAAGAGATCTCCTTTGTAGTCGGATGCATGTTGCCTATTATTTTGGAAATGCAATTCCTATCTAGGTAGAGATGGGAAAATTGCAGTGACATTTTGGTTCAGCTCACCCCTGGGAGATGCTGCAAATATGTAGAAAATGAAATCCATGTTGAACGTGATATTGCTGCAGAAAGAGACCTATTTTCCATAGATACCTGACATTTGGTGTTTTACAGGGATTCTAAACCGCACCTGAATTTAGTCCCTAATTTAAATCTGTGCCACCAGATTAAAGAAATGAAAGGGCATATTTGGGGGAGTTGTACCTCACTATCGCTACTGATCTGTTGTGCGGTTGGTGAAGAATTCTACACCAGAGACGTGTAAAATTATTCCAAGTCAGGCTGAAGATTTGACAGGAACTCAGGTAGAAATTGCAGGTAGTGGTGGTTGATTTTCACCCCAGAGAGGGAAGCTATGGTGACCTGTGGCCCAGGTAAACTATTTTTAGAAAGCTGCTCCCTAGTTCAGTGGCATTGGTCACACTCCTAAAGGCACCATGATTAAATTGGAAACAACTATCTTTTACCTTTTGGATCCAAAGTTTCATGAAGCGCAGAGAGAAACAAGGAACAGCTGATTCCTTCAGAGCCATTCCATGCCTATGGGCCCCAATCTGGTTGCCTTGTTGGACAAGAAGCACTTCCATGCTGGGCAAACAATGGTAGCCAATGAGGGAATGTATCAGATTCGAAGTTCAGACTGCAGGATACTTGAATGCTGAGTCCAGGGTCTGTGGTTTAGTCCAAACCTGCACAACTCATAAGGCGACGAGGGCAATATTACTCCAGAGAAAACAACTGAGGGTTGAAAACCCCCCAGTCCCACTGACCCCCCCCAGTGCTGCCGAAATACCCCCCAATGCCACTCAGCCATCCCAAAACACAACCACCCAGCCTGCAAAAACACCCCCCCCAGCACTGCCCAGCCCCCACAAAACAATCCCCCCCAAGCGCTGCCCGCCCCATGGAAACAAACCCTCCTTCCCCAGAACTGCCCAGCCAGAACAGTGGTATTGAACCTTGGTAATATGTTATAGCGGGCCCCTAAGGTAGTGTAATTAAGGTAAAAGAAAAATGTCTTTTTGCTAGAAGTAGAATAGGATCTTCCCGCCAGGTTGTAATCAGTTGCCCTGCTGAATGAATGAGGTGTGACTGAGGAAGGTGCAGAAGGTCAACCACTGACTCACCACTCGCCTTCTCAGCCCCACCACCCCCTGCTCACCTCCTCAACTCTCCTCCACTGCCACCGACTCACCCCCCCACTGCCTGCCTGCTAGCCTCCTCAGCCCCCACAGCTCACCTGTCTGCCCGCCCCCTCCTCAGCTCTCCTCCCCCACTGCCAGCTCACCTGACCCCCTACTAATGCCTGCCAGCTTGCCTTCTCAGTCCCCCGCTCACCTCAGCTTCCCCCTCCCTGGCTCGCATACTCACCCCCTGCCACTGCCCTTCCATTCTCCTCCTCAGCCTCCCAACCCCCCGGGAAGTGATGAGCTGCCAAAATCTTAACAAATGATTCCCTCCTCACCATACACCGGGGTCATGGCCCACCCCCACCCCCCGGGACTCCTGCCTCATCCAACCCCCCGGGTTCCTTGACACCCCCCCAGGGCCCCTACTCCATCCACCATTCCCTGCCCCCTGGCACCCCATCCACTCCTCCTCTCATTCCTGATGGCCCCCCTTGGGACCCTTGCCCCATCCAACCACCCCTTCTCCCTATCCCCTGACTGCCCCTGGAACCCCTGCCCCTGACAGTTTGCGCGGGAAGGCTGAGAAGCAGATGGTTGCTCAGGCCGAGGGAGGCAGAGGGGAGGTGGGTGAGTGGGTGTGAGGAGCGGTTCCCCTGTGTGCCTCCCGGGTTACCTGCTGCAGTTTGGGTGGCCCCTCTGCCTCACCCCACCTTGTCTCTGTCTCCACCTTGCTGGGACTGAGTGTGAAGCGCCACACAGCTTCTCTTCCAACCAAGGCTTCCTTCGCGAACAGCTGATTTGCAGGAAGCAGAGAGGAGGGGGGAAATTGGGGTGGGGCATTCTGGGGGAGGGGGAGCGGAGGTGAGCTGAGGCCAGCCGCCAGCTCACCTGCCCCCCAGCCACTGCCTGCCCACTCGCCTCCTCAGGCCCTCTACCCCACCGCCGGCTCTCCTGTCCCCCCACCACTGCCCACCCGCTCACCTCCTCAGCTCCCCTCCCTCACCCACTATTGTGTCATACAGAAGGCCTGTGATATGCAGGGGTCAGATTAAATGCTCTAATGATATCTTCTGGCCATAAAATCGACTAATTTCTGAAAAACTGAGTGTAGCATTGGGAGCAGCGTCTGATGTTTTACTGTCTAGCCGGCTTGCTGCCTAGAACGAATGCTCTTTGAGTGGGGTGATCCACAGGGAGTAGCTCAAACCTCCAAAGTGCCTGGTCAGGGGCAGGACATTAGCACAGCAAGGGAGGGGTGTGGCAGTGATATCACAAAGGCCTTTTGCAGGACCTCAGACTATTGGTCAAGGGTAGTGGGGTGGTGGTGACCTCACAGAGAGATGCTGACATCAGCCAAGCAGGACAGGGGCGAGGATCCAGGGAAACCTCAGAGACCCCTGTGGTTTTGCTTCAGCAAATCTCCTTCTCCAGATCTCTCTTTGAGGACTGAGAGAGTATTCGGGTTCATGTACGTGAGTGTCAAGGGGAACCTCTTTCGAGTTTTCGCCTTCCCTTTTCCTGATTTTACTAGAAAACAGCCATCCCTGTTTAGAAGGTAAGAGCCTCCTTGAGGTTTGAAATCTGTTCAGTCTGATCCATCTGGTGACGAAGTCTAAGCATGGAAAACACGAGCTTAAAGAGGCAGTATTTAATTCTGCACCTAGGATCACTGGGGACATTAGGGTTTGTGCTTTGTGTTTCACCTTTTCCTCCATCCCTTCCTCCTGTCTCTTCTCTTGCTTCTTTTGTCCTTTCACCTGTTCCCCTCCCAACACCAGGAGTGGGGTGTGTGTGTGTGTGTATGTGTGTGTGCGTGTGTGTGTGTGTGTGTGTGTGTGTGGGAGAAAACTCAGTTCTCGCTTTTTGTTTGGATGCAGCAAAATCAAATACTTTATTATTTCTCAAGCAATTGTAATTGAGGGAGGGAGTGCCCTAGGACACAAGGTTGCCCCAGACCCGGACAGGTCTCTCAACAGGTAAACAATTACAGCAAGCATTTATACCTTTGTTGCAGACAATAGCAAGCAATATTACAGACAATGATGAGCAATAGCTGCATTTTGTTTATGCATAGGCCATCCTGCTATCTTTTTTTTCTCAGCTTCTGGGTACCAATCTGCATATTCGATTATCAGTGCAAGGTCGTGATAACTTCTCACACAGTTCTTTTCTGCTTGCCTCACACAATCCTCGCTTCTACAAATCTCATGTCATAAGGGTTACAGCTGGCCTAACTCTTGCTAACAAACTGACATGAATTCAGATCCCCCACAAATCCTTGTTAATTCTTTCCCTTCTTCCACATGTATGTGTTGCGGGGGAGTGCTCTGCAGCTCCCACTGTGGGAGGTCCACCCTAAAATGTGAGGCTGAAATAGTGCTCGGGCACTGATCCCCATCAGTCACCTGGGCCATCCTTTGGACTCCCTGGTGAGAACCCTCAGCCTCCTGTCCTCAGTCTCTACCCTGATTGGCTGAGCAGGGGTTTATTGACAGGGGGGAGACTCAGGTCCTTGTTCTTCTCTTTTAAGACCAAGTCATAACCACTTATATGTTTGATGAATTTTGCTGCTTTCTGCATTAAGTGTCTCTGAGTAGTTCATGATTCTAACATTGCAGTTCCCCTCAAATACTTGCTGAATAATTACTGTGCACTGTTGTGGTCTGGAGCTCATCTGAGAGCACTTTATTCAGGTCAGTCAATGTAAGAAATTCAAGATCTGATGGTTAGTTTGAAAATCAGGACTCTTGGGTCCTATTCCCAACCCTGCCAGTGACTGGCTGTGTGACCTAAGACAAGTCAATTCTCCTTTCTCAGCCTTAGCATCTCCCTCTTTCAAGTAGGGATAATAATGATCTGCTCCTACCTGCCTCACGGTGGGTGGAGGATGGGGATCCATTGGAGAGTGTCACTAGGAGTAGTACGTATTATGAGGTGTCCTATCATGTTTACTCAGAGCAGATTATGACATAATAGAATAGCTGAAATAGTCTTTTTTATTTGTATTTTTTTTATTTTGCAGTTGTGAAGAGCAGCAATTACTTAGCTCAGCCTGAGGCATCTTCTCTAATGTTTAAGATCTAAGTGTCTCCTCTTTGCATGTGACGAGACAATTTAACACACTCTGAGAAACAGGAGATGTTTTTCTTTTGCAATAAAATCTTTTTGCAAAGAACTTTCATCCCACTTCTTTTGATTTTGAGAAACAAACTGGTTTAGTCTGAAGGGGATTTTCTGACAGAAATGGTTTCAATGAAATTTCCCCACCTTCTCGATTCCTGGGCTCTATCTCTTCCTCTGTTTTTTTTTTTTGTCCATTAGAACAAGAGTCAGGACTGGTGGCTTCTCTTTCTGGCTCTGCCACCACCTTGCTGTGTAGGCCCTTGGGTAGGTCACTTCCCTTCTCTGTATTTCAGGCTTCTCCCCATCTGTCCAGTGAGAACAGGGACAGTTCTCGAACTCTTGGCAGTCATTTTCGGCAGAGTCCCAGCAAGGATGACTAAAAATATATATATATTTATATTAAATATATATATATATAAGGAGTTTCATTTCTCAGGAACCAGTTCCTTATAAATAGTTCTGGGATGTGCCACAGTATGTATTTTTTGTACCAATAGCGTTACCATGCGTCCATATTTTCCCAAGACAGTGATTTAAGAATCAAAAAGCCTGATGTGTCTGGGAAAATACGGATGTATGTTAACCCTACCTAAAGTTCTTTTTTAAAAAGATGGACCTGAACTAGAAATGAGCTCCGTTTTACATGTGTGGGTCCCCACCACTCCCTGGGGGTGTGCTGGGGTGACTAAATGTCCTGATTTTATAAGGACAGTCCCAATTTTGGGGTCTTTTTCTTATATAGGATCCTATTATCCCCCACCCCCATCCTGATTTTTCACACTTGCTGTCTGGTCACCCCAGGGTGTGCACATGTCTGGGTCCCAGCTGCTCCCTCCCCCCTCATTGAAGCAGGTGTGGGAACTGCAGGCACCAGTGGACATGGGGCTGGCTGGAGGCAAGGCAGGGGCTGACTGGAGGTAAGATCTGGCTGCAGGCAGGACAAGGGGTGCAGGGTTGGCTGGAAACAGGGGTATGTGGGGCTGGCTGGCTTCAGGCAGGGCTGCAGGGGAGTGCGGCAGGAGTTGGCAGGGCTGGAGACAGAGGAGTGTAGACTGGCTGGCTTCAGGCAGGGTGGTGCAGCAGGGGTTGGCTGGAGCCAGAGCAGGGGGTGCAGGGCTGGTTGCAGGGGGTGTGGGGCTGGTGCAGGCAGAGTGTGCAGCAAGGGCTGGCTGTGGGCAGGAAGTGCAGGGCTGGCTGGAGACGGGCTGGCTGCGGTCAGGGCAGGGGGGCTGGCTGGAGATGGGCTGGCTATGGCCAGAAGGTGTGGGCTGGCTGGGGATGGGCTGGCTGGGGACGGGCTGATGCGGACAGGGCAGGGGTTGAGGGGCTGGTGAGGGCAGGGGCTGCAGCAGGGACTGGCTGAGGGCAGGAGGTGTGGGTACAGGGGGTACAGCCCACCCTGTATAGTAAGTGCCCCCTCCTCCCTCCCTCAGCACTGGGGTAGCAGCAGCAACCTGGGGCTTGGGGGCTATTTAAATGGCCTGGGAATCCCCAGCTACTATTGCCCTGACCCTTTAAATAGCTGAGGGAGCCCTGGGGAAGCGCGAGGCTCGGGGCTATTTAAAGGGCTGGGGCGGTAGAAGCAATGGGAACCCTGGACTTTAAAAGAGCCCCTAGAGCCCCGCAACCCTACCCCAGCCCTATCCCAGCCCCTACTGGGAGCTCCAGGCCCTTTAAATTGCCCCCTGGGGAAGCCAGGCCACCCCAGTGTGGCGAACTGGCTCTTGCTGGTACACAGTACCGGGGCTTGGGCATAGGGCCCTCTTAGGCATGGGACCCAATTCAGGGGAATCGGGAGAATTGGCCTAATTATACAAACCTGCCACCCCTGCCACCCCTGTCCAGCCCAACCTTCTGCTGATGCACCTCAGCCCACACCAGTGCAGGGTTTGAAGCTTCCATTGCTTAAATTCCAGGACACTGAGGGATTTTAGCTCCACTTTGCCCACAGGGAGCCTTCACCCCACTCCCAACCAGGTTCTTGTCCATAGGATCACTGTAGGGGGGCTGGGTCCCTCCATGTCTTTTCTCTCTCTATGACAGGCCAGGTGCTCAGATGCCTCAGCAATAACTGAGGCATCTGAGCACCCAAGACCTTCTGTGGGGCTGCCCTTCCCCTTCCCCTTCCCCGGTCTCATCTGTCATTGACTCCAGCCTTTTTTCTACCCATCGTCAGCACCATCCCAAGCCAGCTGCACTCACCTCAAAAAGACAGCATCCCCTAGTGGGTGTAAATCACTGATCTCTTTCAGCACTGACTGCCCCTCTGTTTCCTTGCCTCTCAGTCTGTGCAGATGGGACTTTTCTCTCTAGTGCTGGAGAATTTACCTTTCTCATCTACCACTGTCCTAAGCAGCAGAGCAGGTGGGAATCTTATATGTACCAAGGTGACTTAGGAGCAGAAACACCCCCCCCCCCGCTGAGACATTCCATGCAGTTGGCACTTGCCCCTCACTCAGCAGGATTGAAACTCACACAGGGAGATTGCTGGGCCCCATCCCTTCTGGGCATGAGCAAAGCAGCAGGGTGACAAAGGAACCTGGAGATGCTGGGGATTGAACCAAGGACCTCATACATGCTCAGCATGTGCTCTGCCACTGAGCTACATCCCCAGAGAAGCTGTGTTTGCTTTAGGTTACACCAGAGGTAGACAACCTATAGCAACTGTGCAAAAGTTACATGCAAGCTGATTTTCCGTGGCACTCAAACTGCCCAGGTCCTGGCCACCAGTCTTGGAGGCTCTGCATTTTAATTTAATTTTAAATGAAGCTCTTTAAACATTTTAAAAAACCTTGTTTACTTTACATACAACAATAGTTATATATTATAGACTTATAGAAAGAGACCTTCTAAAAACGTTAAAATGTATGACTGGCATGCGAAACCTTAAATAAGAGTGAAAAAATGAAGACTCAGCATAACACTTCTGAAATGTTGCCAACCCTTGGGTTACAGTCAGAGCCCTCCTGTTTCCAGAGCATACAGTGGCCTAAGAGCAGCATGGAGGACACATTCCCTGCTCTGAGGGCCAAACCTGCCACCCTGGAGGTTGCTGGTTCTTAGGGGTCACTTTTCAGCAGGGCCAGATTCTATGTGTGGGGCAGAGAGTGGGTGCCCTGAACTCAGGGTGCAGAGATACACTCGGGCCTCTCCCCAGCAGAGGCGTAGTGGGCGCCCTCTGTACCCTCCGACCGAAGGGGACCCCACAAGGAAGGAGGCCCCTAAAAGTGGCAAAAAAAAGTAAGCTATAACTAGGTAAGTGACATTTATTGACGCTATTGCACAATCCATGTTGGTTTTACTGACAAAACCGTGAAGTCATTATGATACATCATAATGCTATTGGCTACATCAGTTGTCTGTCGGTCAGTTTCGAATTTTAGTTGGACCCATTCAAAGAACATGTATTTGTATTCATAATGGCGGTCGGCGGATAAATGTTATTAATTCAGTTGTTTAGTTTTTTATCGTTTCCAATGCAGAAGCGTGCTTTGAGATGTCTAAGAGAATGTATAAGAGCGGAGCTAGTAAACGAAAGGCAGCAAAAGATGCTGAGAAGGAACTTGAGAAAATTCCAAAGATGTCAACGTATTTTGCGCTGCAATCCAATGTACAGGTACAGGCACATGAAACGGACAGTGCTAGCAGCAAAGAATCATATCCAGAAGTATCCAGAAGTGCTTCAAGTGAAGTTGAAGGTGAAGCCAGTTGTTCTACCAAACAAACTGTGACAGATAGTCCAGTTGCTGCCGGGAAAGAAGTATCTGAATCTGAACCGCTGACTGATGATCCAGGAGATTGGCCGTCTATAATATCGGACAGGCAAGTGTTTGACATTGTTCCACGTGGCCCACCGCAGCAGAATGAAGGTTACGAATTTCCATTTAACGAGGAAAGACGGAGGTTCACAAGTACTCATTTCTATCGAACCATGGCAAATGGCGAGAAAATGAGACGTTCATGGTTAATGTACTCAGTTCAGAAAAATGCCATTTTTTGTTTTTGTTGTAAATTATTTGGCACTGGCGACATACCGCTACGTCGTGGAACATCTGCTTGGAAAGCACTGTCAAAAAGATTTCAGCAGCATGAAACAGGCAAAGGTCATCAAGACTGTATGGTGAAATGGTTTGACCTTCGGTCAGGCATAGTAAACCGTACATCTATTGACCAACTCTAATTGCAGGCTTTTCTGAAAGAAAGAGATTTCTGGAGAAATGTTGTCAAATGCATAGTTGATGTCATTATTTTCTTGTCTGAAAGAAACTTGGCATTTCGAGGAAGTAATGAAAAGCTCGGCGATCCTTCGAATGGCAACTTTTTGGGACTGTTTGAATTGCTTGCAAAGTATGATACTGTCCTCAGCGAACTTTTACAGAGGATTAAGAAGGCAGAGACACATGTTCAGTACCTCAGTCCACAGATCCAAAACGAGCTGATTCAACTTGTTGCCAGTAACATTCAAAAGGCCAACATAGCACAGCTTAAAAAAGAAAAATATTATTCAGTTATTTTGGACTGTACTCCCGACGTGTCACATGAAGAACAGATGTCTGTGGTGTTATGCTTTGTTGAATGCAATGGTGAAGATGGTGTCAATATTCGTGAAGCGTTTGTTGGTTTTCTTAATGTTCATGATACAACTGGCGAGGGCTTATTGGAAGCATTTCTTGAAAAGGCAAACAACTTAGGAATAGACATTGCTGACATGAGAGGCCACGCTTATGATAACGGCGCAAATATGAGAGGAAAGAATAAAGGAGTTCAAGCCCACATGCTAGAAATAAATGACGGTGCCTTGTATGTACCATGTGGAGCTCACACTTGGAATCTTGTGATCTCAGACACAGCAAAGTCATCGAAATATGCCGTTGACTTTTTTGGTCTGATTAACAGAATATATGTTATCTTTTCTTCTTCACCTTCACATTGGGATATACTTCAAGAACATATGCCAATATCTGTTAAACGGTTATCGGACACTCGTTGGGAGTTGAGAATTGATGCTGTGAAGCCATTGCGTTATCACCTTGAAGAATTGTGCAATGCTTTGTCATCTTTGCGAGAATATGCGCTCGAAAAGAAAGATGGCAGTACAGCAACAGAAGCTGGCGCGCTTTTAGACCATGTTACTATGTAGCCTTTTGTTCTGACTGTGTACACGTGGTACGATATACTATTTCACGTCAATAAAACCAGCAAATTAATTCAGTCACCAGATGTGTCAATTGACGTACATTGAAGTCGGTGCTACAATGAAGTTTTTGGAAGACTATCGAAATAAAGGATATAACTGTGGTCACAAATGCACGTGAAATAGCAGAGCATATGGGTATTGAGCAGGTGTTTCCAGAAACCAGGGTGCAACGTAAGAAGAGAATGTTTGATTACGAATGTGCTGATGATTCGAGTCGTCTTTCTGCTGAAGAAAAATTCAAATCGCAGTTCTTTCTTGTTCACACTGATCAGGCCATATCTTCTGTTTCGTCGCGATTTGACCAACTCGTGGAGTGGTATAAGTTGTTTGGATTTCTGTACAACGCTAACAGCCTGAAGCAGTGTCACAGAGAAAATGAACTGGAGAATCACAGCAAAAATTTTGAAAGAAAAGTGGGAGACATTGATGCCAACGATCTCATAATGGAATTGAATCGTTTTATTTATGTCATCGAGAAAGAGAGAGGACTTGTCACGGCAAACAATTTTTTAACATACATATACAAGAACAGCCTTCAGGAGATATATCTGAATCTTTGCATTTGCATCAGAATTCTTCTGACCACACCAGTTACTGTCGCTGGTGCTGAAAGGAGCTTCAGCAGAATGAAACTGATCAAGAATATCCTGCGCTCAACCAAGACAGATGACAGGCTTTCTGTGCTTGCAGTTATCTCAATCGAAAACAAGATTGCCAGATCTCTGGACTATGACGCATTGATTAACCAATTTGTGGAGAACAAGGCTTGAAAGAAGTGCTTTGCGTAAATACGGAATACATGTACACTGTAGGCCTATGTATACATAATATGAACCCTGTATATTGTATAAAATAAATACCGCATTCCAGTTTCTGCATTGTAAGGGGCCCCGGACATATGTTCGGAGGGGGCCACGTTCTTTGTTGCTATGGCCCTGCTCCCCAGCATTGAGTGGGGGGTGCTGCCACCTCCTGCTGGAAGGTAATGTGTGGGGGGCGGATATGTGAGTCGCTCAACACCTGATCCTGGTGGCAGAAGAGCTGTGGGAAGCTCCAGGTGTTTTCAGGATCTGCTATTGCCACCTGCCTGTGAAGTCCAGCTTTCCCCAGCACATTCACTGCGCTGCAATTGGGTCACTGTTTCCGTGGCTGCACAACAAAGAATCACTCCCAGTTTCCCTTCTGTCTGCAGCAGAATTAGCCTGTGTCAGTGATTAATTAGGTGGCTCTTGTTGTAGATTGTTATTCATTCCTCACCTTGACAATTCACACAGTCCCTTTCCCATGCAGATTCCCAGCACCTCAGTGATCCTGGTAGCAGGAGTTGGGCCATGAGACTTTCAGCATTCTTTCCCCCCCTCCATCTGGAGTGAACTCATGTTTTTCCCCATCTGAGACAATCCATGAAATAACAACAGGAGCATAAAGAAAGAAGGGAGGGAACATCTCATGGCCAGGGCTGGATGTGCCCAGGGCCCCCCTGCTTGTCCATTGTTTCCATGGAATTTGGCCCCGTTTTGCACAAGGGACAGAGAAAGGTCTTGCTGTTCCTGTGTCTGTGCAGGGAAAATAGTGCTTCTGTATGAAAGAGGAGGGAAATGGCCCCATGATGGGACAATATCCTCAGGATTAAGACCTAGGGACTCAGGTTGAGAACTGACAGAACTCCACCCACCTGGGATTTAACAAATTGTCTTCCATGGAGACACTGGGAACTTGTGACATTGATCCAGACTCTAGGGGTTTGGGCTGTTTTAACTCATGGTAAAAACATGATCTTGATTCCAAGAAGGGAGAGAGGAGAAGCCTGAAGCTGCCTTTAGTCCCAAGCTGGGGTCTCCTGAATGATGGGAAACATCCTTTGCTGCTACCCATGGACAGCAGGCTACTGGCGACATACCAGTGCTGGGATGAGAGGGAAATGTTGCATGGACGTTATCATACAGGCCCCCATCCTGCTTCTCAGAGCCCACAGGTGAAAATCTAGAGAAGGATGAGTCATTTCTCAGCTGCATTCTCAGGAGAAGCCGGTAGCCGTCCTTGACCAGAGACCCAGGAGAGCAACCACAGCAGTGCTGCAGCGATCTCTGCCTGCCGGGGATCCAGCTAGGAGAGGGAGTGCTGGGGGCTCTGCAGTTTTTGCAGTGGGGAGGAGGCCAAACCGGTAGGGCTGTCTCAGGAGTTGCAGGTCGCTTTGTTGGGGGTGGTGGTGAAGTAGGGACTACAGGATGTGAGGCTGGCTGAAACGAAACTGCACAAAAATCCTCCCCCTTTGCTCCAGTTAAAGCCCTCCTGTGGCCTCTCCCTCTTTCATAAATATCTCCATATCTACCCCAGCTCTCAGAAACCTCCTTTCTCCCATAGGTATTTTCACAGTTTCTTCCTTTTTCCATGGAGAGAGAGAGAGAAAAAACCTATTAATTTGAGCTACAGTTCACAGCATGAAATACATAATTTTGTGTTCAGTGAGTTGTGTTCATTTACATAACATGAAAAAATATGTTTTTTGGTCAATGCATGAAAACCTCACTGCATTGAACAACCCACTTGATACAGTCAATGTACTACAGAATATTTAAAGAAGTTAAGAAAGATGTGTTATAAATTAACGTGTTGTGCCATTTACACACGCACAAGACACAGAAGAAACTGAATTATTTGCGCTACTAAAATTTCCACTTTCTCACAGTATTTTAGTTCTCAAGGTTGTTTTAATTTGCTTATTTTTTTTGGAAAAGAAATGGGGAAAGAGCACATTGAAGTCAGTGGAATTACCGCAGTAAGAGATTAGTCTAATTATTTGTCACTAACAACAGCCTTTATTAATACAGAGTTAACTTTGACTGTGAATATCTCTTACCTTCCAGAACGTCATGTTCGGTGAAATTCAAACTCTGGAAAAACAGGGGATACAGGGTGATGGTACATGCCCAGATAACCTTAACTCTGCCCTCTAGAAGAGAATCCCTGATAGCATATGAGAACAAGGAAAGGTTTGGGGACAAATTACATCTACTTCCCAAGAGTTTGTTTCTTCTGTAATTAATTGATCCTGGCCCCATCAGTTGATCCTGGCCTGGTGTCTGGCCACAGAACTTACTATTTATATCCCAGCATATTTAAAGATGAAACTGCTTTACAAAAGCTCCATTATTTTAGATTATACAAACAGGTCACTTCCCCACCTATTTCAAGCAGATGGAATTTTCCTGACCCACAAAGAACTTAAAATAACGTGCTCAAGATCACACATTCCTTAGGAGAAAAGGAAGGGGAAAAAAACAAAAACCACCAAACTGTTGCTGTTTCTACCCAAATGATCAATGAGACCAGAAAGGGAGACTGTGCAATTAACTGTCTGGCACTACACTGACTCTGCAGTTACTTGGATGCAGACACACCCAGCTCTACAGTTGGTAAAAGTACAGAGACTCTGCTGCTGCTCATGAACTAGAAGCACATGACCTCTAAACAGCTGCTATTTGAATGTATCTGAAAGTTACAAGGAACAATGATCTGTGTTAAAGGAAGGTTGCCATTTATTAGAGCCCCAATTGATGCCGTGTGCGCAAAGAGAGGATTGAATGTGTAACAGGGAGTTTGGTAAATCTTGGTTATTTTAGTTTTGTAACAAGTTCCTGTCCATCTCCAGTAGAGTTTTCAGTCCCAATGGCAACTTACTTACCAAATATAATCCAGACTAGTCCATTCCTCCCAAGTG
This sequence comes from Gopherus evgoodei, assembly GCF_007399415.2. Classification (NCBI taxonomy): domain Eukaryota; kingdom Metazoa; phylum Chordata; order Testudines; family Testudinidae; genus Gopherus; species Gopherus evgoodei. The sequence goes on from NC_044327.1 coordinate 62,380, forward strand.
GATGTGGTTCTTGTTCTTCTGCACATTGTAGCCCATGGAGGCCAAGGACCTGCAAATGTGTCTTCATGTGCCTTTGTTTAATTGATGAAAACAAACCTAGACACTTAGAAGATTGGAACTGTGAGGGATCATAACCCCCCCCCGCGTCTTGTTAGACGAAGCTTTGCAACCATCCATAAAGAGCCTTGTCTAGCCACCACGACCTTTGAGAGTTTGCTGTCACTGTCACGGATGCTGCACCAGGGTCCTGATTGAAATAACAAACGAACGGTATCCTGCTGCAGAGCCCTGACATTGATACAGGCATCTGTAATCCTAACATATAATATTGTAACAAGTAATGCTTTTAGCTTTATTAGTTTATAGGTCCATATATCTAGGCCTTAGACTTTAGCTAAACTTAATATAAGCCAAATAATTGTTAAATAAAAGCCATGGTTTTAGTTCTCAAATAGACTTGTTTAGCAACATATCAGGCACTGGGTGTGGAGAAACTAGATATGAAGAAATGGGGTATGGAACACTGACAAAAGAGGAACTAGGAGGGGGACAAGGGGTCCCCTTGAGTGCCAGCTTAGCCTTATGCAATATACAATATAATAGCTAATGCTTGCTTAAGGGAAACTCCAAGGAGGGGCTATCAAAATAACCAGCTCAATCACTGCCAGAACACATGAAATATGTTCAACTAGCTTGCTGATATGCACTATTTTAATGACTTCTGCAATATGTATTTGCAATCAAGGGGTCATAAGACAGTCAATATAATTGCAAAAGAAACAATAACTGGAAATACCCCAAACTGGACTTACAGTAAATAACCTGCTGATTTGCAAAATTGCATTACCAAAAATGTAAAATAACTTGTGTAATCTATATGATGTTTTGCAGTTTTAACCTTTATAAGCTTGGCAAAATTTGTAAGGCACAGAGCGGCTTATCTCTTGCTGGAGGTTACGCTCTCTCTCCCTGTGTGCATACTTGTAATCTTGTTATAACAATAAAGGTGCCTCAGGCTGTCTGATTCAAAATCAACTGGGTGGTGGTCTTTTCCATGACAGAACTGATTTCAGCTGGGGGACATGTTTGCTAGATTTTTATGCATTTTCACAGGAAAGCATTGAGTGTGTCTATTTGGTTCAGAGATCCCTATTTAGTGGGGCTCCTGAACATACTAGAAATGAAATGATTTTTATTGAAGAAACAAGTTTGTGAGGGGGCACTTGGATTTGAACCAAGGACCACTTGATCTGCAGTCAAACACTCTACCACTGAGTTATACCCCCCTGACATTTGCATAGGCAAGTCAGTGATCTTAAGGATTTTGAAGGACAGGCTGTGCCCCAGAGAGCTCCTTTTCTATTCCCATAACACAGGGGGGTTAAAAATGGGGTTTGATTAAACTTTATATACACATTTAGACATCACAGCTTGCACACACCCCAGTATAGCTTCCCCCCACTGACAGAGCTACCACCTCTTGGGGAGATGGGTTAACTACACGGACAGGACAGCTCTTTCCCCTCCATGTAGAGCATCGTCATTATTTATGAATAGGTGGGAAATAACCTCCTGAATGGACAGTATCCAATTAGTCAAATATTGCTGTGTCTGCATTCAATATGGGTAACTGGTCATATTGGGCTGGATTAGTAGAAGCGTTGTCAGTAGATCGAGGGAAGTGATTATTCCCCTCTATTTGGCACTGGTGAGGCCACACCTGGAGCATTGAGTCCAGTTTTCCCCACCCTCCACTACAGAAACAAATTGGAGAGAGTCTAGGGGAGGGCAACAAAAATGATTAGGGTTTAGGGGACTTACGAGGAGAGGCTGAGGGCAGGGCCCCCCATGGGGAGGGCAGGTGGGGCAATTTGCCCCAGGCCCTGCAGGGGCCCCCATGAGAATATAGTATTCTATAGTATTGCAACTTTTTTTGTGGAAGGGGCCCCCGAAATTGTTTTGCCCCAGGCCCCATGAATCCTCTGGACGGCCCTGCCTAGACCGTGGTGCTGTCCTCCCACTCCATCCCCTTCCCTCGTTCTCCTCCCTCTGAGGCTCATCCTGTGCTCTGCCCTCACTCCCATTTGGCCACTTCCCACCTCAGCTCTTCTTCTTTGGCTGAGGCCTGCTGGTCCACCTTACACTTGCTCCTCTCCTCCCCCAAGGCCTCCCCATGCCTCTCCACCCGCTACCCCAAGGTCTGCCTGCTGCCCTCACCTCTCTGCCCCCTCCCCTAAGTCCAGCCCTGCCCACTGCTCGTACCCCTCTGCCCCTCCCATGAGACTGCCCACCGCTTGCACCTCTCTACCCCCTCCCCTGTGACCTGCCCTGCCCAGCACTCACACCTCTCTGACCCTCCCCTGAGACCTGCCCTGTCCACCCCTCTCACTTCTCTGACCTCTCCCCTGAGAACCGCCCTGCTCACCACCCATGCCTCTCTGCACCCTCCCCTGCCCTGCCCACCTCTTGAACCTCTCTGCCCCTCCCCTGAGACCCACCCTGTCCACCTCTTTCTTTGGTCATCTGTTGTTATTCCTTGAAACATCAAGGATGGAATAAAAAGCTGAGTTTACTCCAGTGTGAGGAAAGACAGGAGCCACCAACCCCTCGGCAAAGCTCAGTGCCCCAGAGAAAACCTGCCCTCTGCTATCGCAGTCACTGATGTGCTGGGGATATGACGGGAAAGGGACTGTCTGAATGATCAAGGCAGGAAATGGACAACAAGCTACAGCAACGTCATTAACCCCAAACACACTCTCCTCATGCTCCAGTCAGAAGGGAAAGGAGCAAGAATTCTTGCTGTTCAGCCATGGACACACTTACACAACGGCACAGCAGTGTGTGTTGTGGAAGCTGGTCTGAGGAAACAACTGGAATTGATCACTCAGTGAGAACAGAACTAGAATGTAGTGAGAGAAATGTCTCAAGAAAGTAGTTGTGACTAAGTGGTTAAGGTGGTGGACTAGAAATCCTTTGGGGTATCTCTGTCCAGGTTCAAATCCTGCCAACTATGGAGGAAGTTGTGGCTCTTTAGCTCCAAGGGAGCTGGGTCTTGTCTTACTCTCAAGCTAGGCCTACACTAAAGGTTGATGTGGCTTTAATTAAGGTGTTTTAATTGAACAGCTATTGCATGTCCACCCTGTGTCTCCAGAGCACATCCATGCTAGCATCTCTTGGATCACCACAGACAACAGTGCACTGTTGGTAGCTATCCCACTGTGCTGCAGGGTGCTTTGGGAAGGGTTTGCAATGCCTCATGGATTGGTACAGCATGACATGATGCAGGTTTCTCCATCCTATTGTTCTAATGGGCATCCTACTAGATTGCCAACTGCTTTTCAACTGCAGTGTGTGTGTGTGGGAGAGACAGTGTGTGTTGGGGAAGAGTGAGTATGTTAGCATCAGCCCCCCTTCTCTCACTGGCTCAGTTCAGCACAACTCAGCACAGCACTCTCTGTCACACGCACATGCTGCTGCCTGCTTAGCGCTGTGTCAGGGGTGCTGGAACAGGGGGTTTAGAGGGCCATGTCCCCACCACTCTTTACTGACTGTTAGGACAAATGATGAAGGCGGGGAAGGGTGCAGTCTTGGGGGGAAGAGGCATTCTGTGGGTGTGGCCTCGGGGGGAGAGGTGGTGTGAGTGTGGGTCCTTAGGGGAGGGGTATCATGGGGGTGCCACAGTTCGGACAATGGTGCCCTCCCCACCGTAAGAAAGCTTCTGCTGCCCCTGCTCTGTGTTTGCAGAGTGGGAGAGAGCAGCATCCATGGCAGTGATTTGCTCCCCGGGGCTCTGGCAGGGGGGCTCGGGAAGTGATTTAAAGGGCCCAGGGCTCCGGCTTCTGCAGGGAGCCCAGGACCCTTTAAATCACCAGCCTGGGGAAGCCAGGTCGGGCTGGCACAGCGTACCAGCTCTTGTCGGTACCCCATACCAGAACACACCGGTTTACTATCACCTCCGGAAGGTCCTCACGTGGATCAATAACTGGTTAAAAGATAGGAAACAAAGGGTAAGACTAAATGGTCAGTTGTCAGGATGGAAACAGGGAACTAGTGGTGTCTGTACTGGGACCAGGACTAGTCAATATATTCATAAACGATCTGCTAAACAACAAGGTGACAAAATTTGCAGATGATCCAAAACTACTGAGGATAGTTAAGTCCAAAGCAGATTGTGAAGAGTTCAAAAGAGATTTCATAAAACTGGGTGAAAGGGCAACAAAATGGCAGATGAAATTCATTGCTGATCAATACAAAGTGATGCACATTGGAAAACATAATCCCAACGATACATAGAAAACGATGGGATGTCAAATAGCTGCTGCAACTCAAGCAGGAGATCTTGGAGTCACTGTGGATAGTTCTCTGCAAACATCCACTCAGTGTGCAGCGGCAGTCAAAAAAGGGAACAGACTATTGGGAATCATTGAGAAAAGGGTAGATAATGAGAGAGAAAATATTATTGCCACTACATAAATCCATGGTGAGCTCACATCTTGAATATCACGTGCAGATATGGTCGCCCCATCTTAAAAAAAGATGTTTTGGAACTGGAAAAGGTTCAGAAAAGGGGTGTGGAGTGTCTGCCATATGAGGAGAGAATAATAAGACTGGGACTTTTCAGCTTTGAAAAAGGGTGACTGAGGGGGGATACGATAGAGGGCTAGAAAATCATGACTGGTGTGGAGAAAGTAAATAAGGAAGTATTACTTATTCCTTCTTATAACACAAGAACTAGGGGGTCACCAAATGAAATTAATAGGTAGCACATTTAAAACAAACAAATGGAAGTATTTTTTCCACAACGCATAATCAACCTGCGGAACTCCTTGCCAGAGGATGTTGTAAAGGCCAAGACTATAACAGGGTTCCAAAAAAGAGCTAAATCAATTCATGGAGGATATACTCTGAGCCAGGATGGATAGGGATGGTGTCCCTAGTCTCTGTTTGCCAGGAGCTGGGAATAGGTGACAGGGGATGGATCACTTGATGATCACCTGTTCTGTTCATTTCCTCTGAAGCATCTGGCTTTGGCCACTATGGGAAGACAGGAAACTGGACTAGATGGATCCAGTCTGATCCAGTACGGCCGTTCTTATGTCCTTATGCTCCTTTCATACAGATGCCTGGGGTTCTGCCTCACAATGTGTCCCTGAGGTCTCAGCCCAAATGCCCCAGACAGGCAAACACTCTGGGCTCCTGAAGCCTCTGCCCCTCACCTAGTGCCCTACGGCTCATCCCTGACCCTTGTTGCTGCTTCTTGCTATAGACTGTGAAAAGAGCAGAGTTAGTTCAGGAGCCTTCTGGGGACGCAGATCTGAGGCTTTGGGAGAGACACATTGTCTGAGACATCAGAGCACTGTAAACCATGCAGCCACCCCCTCAATCAGGGGCCTGTTCCAGCCCCGAGTCTGGGCTACTGCGATCCCTGCCCCAGAGAAGGGTGCCCACAGATTACAGCCTGAAAATAGGCATGTGACACTAACTCCTGCTTTCCCTGACAGGGCCTCCCCTAGCTCAAGTGGCATCCCAGGCAAGAAGTGTCTTCAGTTATTTTTAATTGCATTTGTAGCTCAGGCCATGGCTACACTGGTGCTTTACAGCGCTGCAACTTTCGAGCTCAGGGGTGTGAAAAAAACACCCCTCTGAGCCCTGCAAGATACAGCGCTGTAAAGCGTCAGTGTAAACAGTGCCGCAGCGCTGTACGTGCAGTGCTGGGAGAGCTCTCTCCCAGCACTGGCGCTGTGACCACACTCACACATCAAAGCGCTGCCGCGGCAGCGCTTTGAAGTTTCAAGTGTAGCCATAGCCTCAGTTCATGATTTTGATGCACAATGTGGATGCACGATTCTCTCTGTCATATCAAATGATAAATTTGCAGGTTAGGATCTGTAAACCTGTATTTATTCATGCCAAATGGAAATGGAACTGTCACCAGCACAGGGTGGGCCAGTATTAAACAGTGTTACAGGAGGAGACAGCGTTAGGATGTTAACCCTAGTGCTTTATTTCAAAGGTCACTTTTCTCGCCTTTGCCCTCACGAACTGAAGCACAGCATCAGAGAGATCCAAAGATTGGCCAATGGGATTTTCAAGTGCTAAAATAGCAAGCGATGTCGGTCTCTCATTGGCCAGCACTGATTGAAAATATGGTTTAATGAGCTGGAGCTTCAAGGCAAGGGTAGCTCTGTCCACTGCCTTCCATTGTAGTGCTGGGCACCAAGTCCCTGTTGGCCAAGATGTGAAGCTGGGAGAAGAGAGTGGGGTGGCAAGTGGCGGCAGGACTTTTGCCACCAGAGTCTAGCTGCCCAACTTCATCCTCATACCACTGGGCCCCTGTTGCCATCAGGAAACCCAGGAACTAAGGCAGGAATAGGGTGAGGAAGTGAGTAAAGCCAAGCAAGGAAGGCAAAAGTGAATCTTGCCTTCATGGGCCACTCCCAGTGACCTCCTTTTTCTGTGCCACAGCTGACAAAAACATCCCATACAGAAAAGCAGTAGGATGAAAAGAAACCTAGCAGCTGCTGAAATAGTTCAGTTGGGTGAGTGCTGAACTAAAGGTCCCTGGCTCAATCCCTGACCTTGGAATGCTCTTCTATCCTCCTGTGTGCAGGGTGGGGTTCTTCTGAAAGTGCAGTAGGTCCTTTAACTGCCCCAAGTCCCTCATTTCAGGCTATGCAGCAGGAAAAGACAGCATGGGCTTCTGCACCGAGTTGGCCCATCTGACCTTTGGTTCTTCTCTTGCTCTCCCTCAGCAAGGGGAAGAAAAAGAAGCTCTTCCTTAAGCTGGAGTCACAAGGGCGATGTAAGGATGACTTCATGAGCCCTGGCTCCAATCCTCTGCTCTGCCAGCTGACCTATTGGAGGGCTGCCACCACTATCTCTAGGTTTGCCCATCGTTGTGTGCCAGGGCGAGCACCAGCCAAGCGGATGGATTTTCTACAGTGTAGTGGTTATCTTATTTGCCTAACACGCAAAAGGTCCCTGGATTAAAATCTGGTAGAAACATGCTGGCTTCCTTTTCTCGGATCCCCTTGCTGTCCAAGAAGGGGCTCCTCCTTCTACTATTGTCCTGTCCCTGGGATAATTCCAACCCCCGCATGACAGAGAGTGCTGACGTCAGTGGAGAAAGCACCTTGGTGTCAGTCTGGAGAACCTAGAGCAGTATGGCGTGTCACCTTTTGGAGGCTTGTGGCTTGGCCTCCTCTGCCCTTGGAGGTTGGCCTATAGAGGCTGTCACTTCCTGCTGGCCTCCTTTGCATGACTTGCCGATGGAGGAAGTAAGCCAGGAATGGGGCAATAGAGGAAAGTCGAGCTGAGGAAGGCAGGGCAGAAGCTGTGCAGCTAAATGGGGTTAGTAGAATAGCCTGGGGAGGTGCGGTTGGCTGCTGGGAGGTAGAATCCTGTGCCTGCCTCTTGGCATCCCAGGGATGGCTATTTGCATCCCAGGAGAAGAAGGATGGTGCTGGGTGAAAGGAAAACAAGCAAAGCTAAGTCCAGTGGAGAATGGCTGTCCCTTTATGGCCCACCTGGGGGCGTGATTGATGGCTTTGGAGGTGGGGACTGGGCTGGCTGTGAACAGCTGGGATCCAGGAAAGCCCCATCTGCCCTTCTGAGGGCCGAACCCATGGAGGTGTGGTTGGTTTTTGGGAGATAGATCCCGTTGCGTGCCTCTTGGCATCCCAGAGATGGCTACGTACAGGCCAGGAGAAGTAGGGTTCTGGAGGGAAGGAAAAGAAGCAATGGGGAGGCTGAGTGGGCTTCTTTCTGGCCGAGATGGTGGGCTATGGGGGGTCTGGGAGTTGCCTGTAAACCATAAGTGGACTTGGTGCAGTGAAAACCACTGCTTTATTCTGGCCGACCTGAGGGCACAATGGATGACTTGGGAGTGGGGGTGGGGGGCTGACTGTGAGCAACTGGGATCCAGGAAGCCCCAACCTGCCCCTTCAGGGGCCCAGTCTTCTGATCTCCTGCCATGGGCAGCCCAGCCTTAAGCCTGTCCAGTATGTGCTGCAGCTCGAGCATTAAGCCTTCCTGTGTGCATAACCTATCTACTGCCTAGTGTAATAAGGTGTCAAGTTTAGAGTGTGAATTTTTCTTTGGTAACTTACTTTGATCTTTTATGCCTACCACTTCTAATCCTTAAAAATCCACCTTTCTGCAGTTAATAAATCTGTTTTATGCTGTACTTAAACTAGTACATTTTGCTTGAGAAAATTTGCTTCGGAAATCTCAGCTCCATTACAAGGCTGGTTCATGTACTAGTCACAGTGAGGGAGGGGTGGACTCTGCGTAATAAACTCACACCGATCAGGCTTCTGATTAAGGCAGGATGGTATGATCCAGGGGTGCCAGGCTGCAGAGCTGGGGGGAATTGGCGGAGTCTCTCTAGCGTTAGTGTTATGAGTGGCTGGGAGAAGCATTCATGTCACTCAGTTGGATGTGCCCCTACCTGTGGATGTCTGTGTAAGTGCAATATGTGCCAGAGATTCGCAGCCTGTCACAGCATCACAGTGTGAGAGGGAATCCAGGCGGTGGGACACAGGGCTCAGGTTGCATCCCCTAGATCCCTTCACAGACTTTCATGAGCCACAGCAGATGTTCACTGAGATAGAGAGAGAGATGCCAAATAGTGATCTCCAGGACCTGCAAACATCAAATGATGAGGAATTCTGCACACAGAGAGAACCCTGCTAGTGGAAAATGCCTTTGGAAAAGCCCCTTCTGTCACCAGCTGTGGTCGTACAGTGCTCAGTGCTCTGCATTGTAGCCTCAAGATGCAAGTTGAGTTACGATGACCTTTTCCTTGTTTCCACATTTCTTAGGTGCCCCCTTCCGACACTTGTCAGAAAAGATGACCGCTTTCTTTTGGAAGCATTTGCACTGCAAGGCAGAGGAAGTCTTCTCTGCTTCCTCGAAAGATTGACCAAAAGGTGGGAAGAGCAGACACACTTGGCAAGGCACCACTGGGTGCTGCATCCCTAACCACCACTTTACCTGGCAGGTGCCTCGGCCAGCTTAGCTACGGTGCTGCTCTCTGGGACTTTTCTCCCAGCTGCTCCATTTCTCATCACTGACAATCAAAAGGAAGGTGACATGGCCTCTGTGTGTGGACATCCCCAGCGAATCCCAAGGACGTGTGGCACAGGCTCTTGTGTTGCAGCAATTGCAGTTGAAGCAACTGCCATGCCATTGGCAGTCACAGCAGCCTTTTCATCAGCTCCAGGCTTGTGATTTGATTCTTTCCAATGCTTCTCTCCAAAGAAGCCTTTTTCTTAGCAAGCAGTTACTTGTATACAAAGGGAGGTCTCTTCTGTTTCCTAGAAAGACACAGGAAAATGTGAGCAGAGGAGACAAAAGCCATACAACAAGGCACCACTGGATGTTGCACCCAGGATCTCCTGTTTACTAGGCAGGTGCTTTAGCCAGCTAAGCCAGGGTATCTGCCTCAAGAAAGTATTTACAACTGTTCCATTTGATGGCCCAGGAAAACACCTGCAAATTCCAAAGTACAGACATTCTCCATTTCCCTCAAGGCTTGCAGACCTTGCGGTGTCTGGCTCTCCGTGCACAGAAAGCCACAGCTGAGTTGACAGAGGGCTTCTAACATGTGCTTCTCCCACCAGCCACTGTGATCATATAGTGGCTAGTGACCTGTGTTTCAGTCGCAGCAACCTCGGCTCAGTTCTGAGTCATGGTAACCTTTCCTTCAGCTCTAGACTTCTCATTTGCCACTTTCCAAGTGTGGTGGGATGGCTGCCCCAAACAAGCAGGAAAAAAATTAAGGCAGCCTTGCAGAGGCGGCGCAGAACTCAGCCAGTCAGGAAAGGGCTTATTGGGAGAGCCAATCAGGAGAAGGCTTGATGGAGCAGCCCATATATAAAGGGCTGCTCAGCACCGCAAGAGTCAGTCACTCCTTGGAGTTTGAGGAGGGAGGATTGGCTGCCCTGAAGGAAGGAGGTGGGGGGGTACCATGATCAGAGTAGTGCTGGGCGGGTAAGGGGGGCATGAGTGACCTCCTGGCCCACTACTGCCAGACTGAGGCCCTGATACAAAGGTGGAGGAAGGTGCTAGGTCTGTGGGGAAGTGGTCCAGGGAAGGAGATGGCGGGTGTTGGAGGTGCACCCCGTTTGCCTCAGTCGCCACTGACACAGGTGGCTACACCCTGGACTGCAGCTGGCCACTGAGGCAAGTGTCTGGGTAGAGGACAGGTGCCCCCTGGAAGTGGGGAGAGACCTGAGTGGGGCACAGCCAGAGGGCTGTGTCCATAAGAGGACACTGAAGTCCTGAGAGCAACATGGGTCCTAATGATAAAACAGATGGCAGCCAGACGCCACTGGATGCAGGTGCACCGGAGGACCAGAGCTAATTCCCAGGATGGCCAACAGGAGGCTCTGCAGTGGTGAGACGTGCCCCATGGCACCAAGGCTCAGCCACAAGGAAGGTTCTCTCCATCTTGAACCACCACTTAGAAGGATTCTGCTGACAGGTCTTTTCTTTTTATGAAGAGAGATATGAAAAAGGAGCCAACAGAGACATTAGGTTCAGCAAGGAAGAACTGTCAGGCCAAGCCAGAATTTCTTGGTTACTAGGAAGGTTCTTCAGCCAGCTCTTCCCAAAGACCCCTGTCCAGAGGCCTTTCAACAGTTACTGCAGATGTTCACCCCAAAGAGACAAAGAGATGCCAAAACAGAGTTCTCCACTGCCTGCAGCCATCAAGCTACCAGGAGTTCTGTGCACAGAGAGGCCCCTGCTGGTGAAAAAAGGCTTTGGTAGAGACTCTTCTGAAAGTTCAGTTAGGGGATGTTTTTCTTGTCTCCACATTTGTCTAGTGGCTCCTTTCAAAACTTGTCACCAAAAAGACCTGTTTCTTTTGCAAGAAATGTATAGCTAGGCAAAGGCAGTCTTCTCCATTTCCTCAAAAGATCACCAAGCTGTGGGGAGAGGAGGCACATTCAGCCAGGCACCACTGAGTGCTGGATGCTGAATCTCCTCTTTATTCAGCAGGTGTCTGTGAAGGACATAAATCTACACCGTGTAGAGGTCAATAATAGGAGTTTATTACACACAGCACTGGCAGAGTGTCACCTTGCTTATTAGGCTTAGAGACACTGTCAATCAATTGATTACAATAGAATATATAGGTTTTCCTTGGGCGGGGGAAAGTGATGGGTTAGGCAGTTCCACACCCCAGGCTAGGTTTTGCAGCAAGACAAGACAGCACATTAGCCAGTGGTTAACAGGTTACATAATGTCTCCGCCCATGGTCTCAAGTTAGCAGGTTAACATTTAATTAATAATTTGATAAAATGTTATTAGTATAAAATACCTGTGTTGAATTCTGATTTGAAGTCCATAGGATGGGAGGAACTCCTTTGATGGTCCAACAGGTACATTCATAGGGGTTAAAGCAAATAACCAGTGACAATATATGGCAATAAAGATTGTTTTCTGGGTGTCTAAAGGCAAGGCATTGGTCCCTGGGAAGGGAGGTGGAAGGATGCCATATCTTACACTGTCATGTGCCAACTTCTCATAAACTCAAGGTTGGATCTGTGGGAAGAATGTCTCCCTACAGAAGAGACTAACAGAATAGGAACAGGGATTCTTTGTTCAGTTTGCAACTCTGAATAAGACACAATTCTTTAGTTCTTAGCTCCAACACCTGGCAATTTGCTGACCAGGTCTATCTTAGCAAGCAAGGCTTTCTGTTTACCCCAGCTTCCTCTTAGCAGATCACGATTTGCTAGGCCTCTGATCCCTTGACCATGCTCTGGACTTTGGGTCTGGAAAAGAGCTGGCACAATCCATAGATCAGGTTGTTATATAAAATGCACATGGATTTGAACCCTTCACATCCAGTAATGGCAAAGTTCTTGGTTCAGGCTTGTAGCAGTCATGGAATAAACTGCAGGTTGAAATCAAGTCTCTGGAGTCCATCCACAGCTGAGATGGGTCATTCAGTAGTTTGTAGAGAGCGTCAGTTTGTAGCAAAGTCCCTCCAGAGGTATGAAGCAGGATTGGAGACAAGTCATCAGCCTTTTATATATCAGGGGGTAGCCGTGTTAGTCTGGATCTGTAAAAGCAGCAAAGAATCCTGTGGCACCTTATAGACTAACAGACGTTTTGGAGCATGAGCCTTTTATAGTCTCTTGCCATGAGGTCTTTGCTTTCTTTGTCCCAAGGGCACTCTATTCATCACGTGGCAGAGAAAAAAACCCTTAAAGTTCTGTCCATAGGCAGGTCCCTGCATACCTTGCTGAGTCACAAGGCATATCTGCCTTCTCTCAGTGGGTCAGTTGTATAACTCATGGTCCTTAATGAGCCATCAAGCAGGCTAGGCAGAACTGATACCAACTTGTCTGGCTGGAGTGTTCCCGGGAAGCATAGCACAAGTTTGAAATACGGGCAGCATACAGCCATTATTCATAACATCAACTAGAAAAATGATACACTTCTAGAGATAGCATCATTATAATCAGCCAGTCAGAACTTCTCCATACACCCCTTACACAACAACCTTTCTACAATATTGGCTGCAAATATATGAGTGGTTGCAACAGTGATCTATAGTTACAGATTATGTCAATAACATCACAGGAGGTGACACGGCATCAGTGAGACTAAGAGTGGAATACTGCCTCCAATTTTGGTGTTTTCATTTGAAAAAGATAATGTGAAATTGGAGCTGGGACAGCAAAGAGCCGCCAAATGTTCTGAGGGCTGGAGAAAAATACCTTCTAGAGAGCTACTGAAAGAGCTCAACCTGTTTAGCTTATCAAAAGAAAATTGAAAGGTGACTTCATTGAAGTCTTGAAGTGCCTTAATGGAGAGAAAATATTGGGTATTAAGGGGCTCTTTAATCGAGCAGAGAAAGGCCTAACAAGACCCAGTGGCTGGAAGATGAAAAGAGACAAATTCATATTACATCTAAGGCACAAATAGTCAACAACGAGGATGATTCAGCACAGGAACAAGCTACCAAGGAAAGTGGTGGATTCGCCATCTTCTGATGTCATTTAATGAAGACTAGATGTCTTTCTGGAATGTGTTTGCCCCAAATGTAGCTTTTGTGTCATACAGGAGGCTTGTGATATGAAGGGGGTAAGATTAGATGCTCTAAAGGTCTCTTCTGGCCATAAAGTCAACTAATTTCTGAAAAAATGACTGTAGCATTGGGAACAGTGTCTGATGTATTTCTGTCTAGCCGGCTTGCTTCCTAGAACGAACGCTCCTTGAGTGGGGTGATCCATAGGGAGTAGCTCAAACCTCCAAAGTGCCTGGCCAGGGACAGGACATTAGCACAGCAAGGTAGGGGGTGTGGCAGTGACATCACAAAGGCCTTTTGCAGGACCTCAGACTATTGGTCAAAGGTGGTGGGGAGGTGGTGACCTCACAGAGAGATGCTGACATCAACCAGGCACGACAGGGGCGAGGAGCCAGGGAAACCTCAGAGACCCCTATGGCTTTGTTTCAGCAAGTCTCCTTCTCAAGGTCTGTCTTTGAGGACTGAGAGTATTTGGGTTCACGTACGTGAGCACCAGGAGGAACCTCTTTCAAGTTTTCTCCTTTCCTTTTAGTGATTTTACTAGAAAACAGCTGTCCCTGTTTAGAAGGTAAGAGCCTCCTCGAGGTTTGAAACCTGTTCAGTCTGATCCATCTGGTGACAGTTGAATTCTAGGCATGGAAAACACGAGCTTAAGGAGGCAGAATTTTATTCCACACCTGAGATTTTGTCCCTTAGACTCACTGGGGACATTAGGGTTTGTCCTTTTGGTTTCAAATTTTCCTCCATCCATCTCTCCCTCCTTTCTCTTTGTCTCTTGCATCTTTTGTCCTTTCTCCTGTTTCCCTCCCAATACCAGGAGAGGGGTGGGTGGGTGTGTGTGTTGCGGGGAAGTGCTCGGCAGCTCCCACTGTGGGAGGTCCACCCAAAAATGTGGGGCTGAAATAGTGCTCAGGCAGTGATTCCCACCGGTGACCTGGGCCATTCTTTGGGCTCCCTGGTGAGAACCCTCAGCCTCCTTTCCTCAGTCTCTACCCTGATTGGCTGAGCAGGGGGTTATTGACAGGGAGGAGACTCAGGTCCTTGTTCTTCTCTTTTAAGACCAAGGAAATAAGTCATAACCACTTATATGTTTGATGAATTTTGCTGCTTCTCTGCATTAATTGTCTCTGAGCAGTTCATGATTCTCTCTAACATTGCAGTTCTCCTCAAAAACTTGCTGAATAATTACTGTGCACTGTTGTTGGTCTGGAGCTCATGTGAGAGCACTTTATTCAGGTCATTCAATGTCTGAAATTCAAGATCTGATGGTTAGTTTGAAAATCAGGGCTCTTGGTATCATACCCCAGCTCCCTAAGCCCTCAGCCACAACCACTTAACACAGGAGACTTTCTACATTCTGGTTCTGTTCTCACTGAAGGGGCATTTCCAATTGTTTGCTCAGACCATCTTCCCCAGCACAGTCACTGCTGTGCAGCTCTGTACTTGTGGCCCTGGCTGAACAGCAAGAATTCCTGCCCATTTCCCTACTGGCTGGAGCATGGTTAGAGTGTGTTTGTGGTTCATGATTTTGTCATGGTATATACCCCCCACTCTGAACCTTAGTCTCCAAAAGATGAGGTACCAGCATAAATTCCTCTAAGCTTAATTACCAGCTTAGAACCTGTAGCGCTGCCACCAACCAGGAATTCCAGTGCCTGGTACACTCTGGTCCCCCCAAAACCTTGCCCAGGGAACCCCAAGACCCAGACCCTCTGGATCTTAACACAATGAAAGTAAACCCGTTCCCCCACCGTTGCCTCTCCCAGGCTTCCCCTCCCTGGGTGACCCTGGAAGATCACTGTGATTCAAACTCCTTGAATCTTAAAACAGAGAGGAAAATTTACCTTCCCCCTTCTTCTCTCTCCCCCTCCCAGACTCTCCCTGAGAGAGAAAGTAATCCTAACACAGAGAGAAATTAACCTTTCTCTCTCCCTTCCCTCCTTTCTCCCCACCAATTCCCTCTTGGATCCAGACCCAGTCCCCTGGGGTCTCACCAGAATAAAAAAACAATCAGGTTCTTCAACAAGAAACTTTTAATTAAAGATGGAAAAACAGTAAAAATTATCTTTGTAAATTTAAGATGGATTAGGTACAGGGTCTTTCAGCTATAGATACTGGGAATACCCTCCTAGCCTAAGTGTACAAATACAAATTAAAATCCTTTCAGCAAAATACGAATTTGGACTCCTTCCAGCTAAATACACATTTAAACTCCTTCCAACCAAATACACAAATGCAAATAAAGAAAACAAACATAAGCCTAACTCGTTTTATCTACCTAGTACTTACTATTCTGAACTATTAAGAGCCTGTATTGGAGAGATTGGAGAGAAACCTGGTTGCACGTCTGAGCCCCCAGAGTGAACAACAACCAAACACTAACAGCACACACTAAACTTCCCTCCCTCAAGATTTGAAAGTATCCTGTCCCCTGATTGGTCTTCTGGTCAGGTGACAGCCAGGCTCACTGAACTTGTTAACCCTTTACAGTCAAAAGAGATATAAAGTACTTCTGTTCTATTAACTCCTACTATCTGTTTATGACAGATGTTGCTGTAGATTGTTCATTCCCTGCCTTGGGAATTCAGACAGTCCCTTTCCCAACATATCTCCAGCACATCAATCCCTGGCTGGGTCTCCTGGGCAGTGGAAAACATTCCTTGTTTGGTGCTGCCAAAGGGATCATGCAGAGCTGAGATGCCCCTCGGCTTGGATCAAACGGGGCTGTTGGATGGAATTTATCACAGAACCATCCCTGATCCCCAGAGCCCCACAGGGAGAATCTAGAGAAGGGGGAGTCATTCCTCCACTGCGCTCCCAGAAGAGCTGCTAGGACTCCTTCCTGCCAGCTACTCACCCCTGGATTCCTCCTCAGCTCCTGGGATCTTTCTGCTCCAAAGGCTCCAGAGGCCTGGGGTGGGGAGGGCGTCACTGCACAGTCTGAATCACAAGGGAGGTTTCTGGGATTGAAGGAAGGAGCAGAAAATGGAGAGGAAAGAAACAGAGAGAAACCACCTCTTCTCTCTCCTCTCCCCCTTCCAGCAAGAAATGTTATCAAGCGTTAGGGGAAATGGTGCCCTGGGTAAAACTTGTACTTAGGCACTTCCCCATCGGCCCTGGATGATCCCCCTCCCCCTTTTCCACTAGTTCCTGCACTCCCAACCCTTGCGCCTCCTTCACCCCTAACTCCGGACCCCTCCTGGGCCCTAACCCCTACACTGTGTCCCTTTCCCCTTAACTCCTACACTCCCCTCCTGCACCACCAGCCACTGTCCCTCTCCTGCACCCCCTTCACCCCTAACTCCTGCATCCCCTCCTGCACCCATGTGGTGACAGTGATCTGTGTGCATGGAGCAGCTGGCATTGCTGCCCACTCCTCCTCTGGACACCCCTAGGAGCTGCAGAGTTGAAGTGGAGGGGCAAGAAGTGACATCATCTGAGTTCCCTGCATCCAGGTCACTTTCCTCAGCCTCACAGCACAACCCAGGTGGGAAAAGTGACCAGGAAGCATGGAGCACATAGTGTTGCTCCTCGCTCCCCCTAACCCTCTATGGGGCCATGGAGGAGCATTGGGAGAGCAGTGAGCACCTTTCTACTGCCACACTGTGCCCTTTGACCCCCTGGAGCCCTGGGTGGTGGCCAGGGGGTCCCCCACCCCTAAGGCCAGGCAGCCCCCAGCAAGAACAGCAGAGAACACAGAGAGACTGGCCACACACTGAGCAGTGGTAGCCTGGGCGGCTCGTAATGGAGGCTCGACTGGGCTCAGCCTCCTCAAACCTTACGTCATCAAAGAGACAGTGGGGCCCATGACTAGAGGCCCTGTAGAAATTAGGTCCCCCTGGAAAAGTCTCCCCCATGTCAGCCCCAGGGCTGGAGGATCTCTCACTATGTGCTACGGCCCGGGGGCTGCAGCAGGGGCACAGAGCTTCTCTGATCTCGGGGCCACAGTGGGGTAGGGGTAAAGGAGTGACAGGGTGGGGCCAGAGGGGGAAGGGGTGGAACAGAGGTGACAGTGGATGGTGCCGTGGGTGGAAGGTGTGGAAGGGGGCGGAGCCACAGACAGAAGTTAGGGGGGCATGGTTTCAGTGCTGGGGGCCCCCGCACTTGTTCTCCCTTTCCCTGGGAATTGGCATCACTAGGCTCTGCTTAGCGATTAGGGTTCAGTGGTCCCCAAAATGTGGGGCATGACTCTTAAGGGGACACAGGAAGATTCATAGCAGCCAGCCCCCATGGAGGGAGCACGACTCAGCCCCACTCTGTCCCAGCTCTTTTCCAACCCCAACCTCAGCCTGGGTTCCTGACTCCCAGTTCGGCCTCCACTCCCTTCCCCCTGTCTGCACCCCTCTCTTCAGCAAGCAATAGCCCCACTCCCAGCCCCGGTTTTCGACTCTGGCTTCTGAGGGGCCACAGCCATGGATAAGAGTGCACAGTGTGAAATGTTTGGGGACCACTGGTTTAGGGTGACGTTCTCAGTCACTTCTATACAGTCCAATAAAAGCTATTGTTCCATCAGAACAGACTAGGTATGTTCTGCTGCCCTTCACTCATGCAGGAAGGAAGATAACAATTCATACCACTCAGTGCTAAAGTGATTTGTAACCCGCCACCAGCCAAAACTGGTCATTTTGGGGAAGCGGCCCCATCATGCGGCATACCTAGACAGAGTAAGTGTGTCTGGGCAAACACGGTCTGTTCTTGAAGTCTTTCCCACAGCTGGTCACTAGGTGTGAGGGGGGAGCTCATTCAGCCCCTGCTTCTGCTTAGTATTTAAAAACACCTTAGTGTCCCTATCTTTGCTGGCCTTAGATTTTGCTTTCTGCCCATTTCTTAATGGCTGAGTGGTTAAAGTGATGGACTGCTAGTCTAAGGTTCTCTGCACAGTTGCGTTCAAATCCTATCTTCATCAGATGCATTCAGTCTTCACCCCTCCTTTATAGAAAACCATCTCCTCCTTTGGTACAATGACAGATCAAACAATGTTGCTTCCTGCAAACAAAAACCTGCTCAGAAACTCCCTTGCTTTAAATAAAATGTCTAAATCTCAGATTTCTAAAAAAAATTTCTTAGTCCTGTATGTCTTAGTTTTTATCTCAAAAGGTAACAGCCTCATAATCTCCCCCAAACACCCTGGGACCTCCCCAAATTATTAAAATACTCCAGTTCTCAGCAAGGCCATGACAGTGACCCACAGATAGAGTGTCTAGGCCAAGCTGTTCTGAAGGAGGCAACTCAAACATTTTCTCCCTGCTTCCCTTGGCAAGGTCTGACTGAGAAAACAAAATTCCCCAAACCGAAAATTTTCTGCTGAAAAACCAGTACAAGTTATTTGGGGATTTTGGTTTGAATGTATTATTATTATTATTATCTTCTGATTTCTGAAGCAGTTTTGTCCTCCAGGTGTGTTTCCAGCTGTTGAATTGTGGGGGAGACATGCCAAGTCATGTCTCTGCCCCTTTTTCATATTTTCTTCCAACTTTCTAGAAAGCTCCTTTGCTATGATGTGAGTCAAGCAGTGTCCATTGTTGCTGTGTTGTCTCGGCGAAGTCTGCATTGTACACGGTTCCTGGGATAGTCCTTGGGAGTGTAGCTACCTTTAATGGGACAGCAGTGAGTCTGGCTCCTCCGTTTTTGCACCTGAAAGGCTGGTGGGGGGCATTTCCCAACCTCATAACATATTTCTGTAATGCACACAGAGCAAACTTCATAACTTCCCAAACCAATGTGAGCACACAGAATGCAAGAAGACATTAAGGTTCAACAGATGAACAGTTCAAGATTTTTAGAATGATACCTCACCAGGCAGACTTTGTTCAAAACGTATCATCTCTACATGAGAGTGGTGAATATGGGGCTTGCAGGGTGCTGCTTTGAGCACAGCGTGCCACACCTGGGCTTCCCTTGCAATGGGAACATACCCTTAGAGTCCAACTCTCCTGGGATAAAGATGGCAGCATGGCTGGCCTGGGTCATCTGACTTGGGCTCCTGGAGCTAAAGCTGAGAGGCTAAAAACTGTGGTGCAGATATTTGTGTTCACACTGAAGCCTGGGTTCAGAAACCCTCACCCCTCGTGGGGTCTCAGAGGTTGGGCTCAAGCCCATCTGTCTGCACTGTAATTTTATAGTCTTGCAGTCCAAGCCCCATAACCCTGAGTCAGCTGACCCAGGCTTTCAGACAGGTGCCCTGGGTGTTTTAATCACAGTGTAGACATAACATTAGGGTAGGTCCACACTGCAATGAAAGACCCAGGGCAGGCTTGTGTCAGATTAATCAGGGTCATGTGGCTTGGGCTGTAAAGTTGCAGTGTGCGTGTCTCAGCTCAGGCTCAGTACCCTGCTCTAGGAGCCCAGAAGGTTGGGCGGGAGTTTAGCAAATGGAAATGGTAAAACCACAGTGAAGTATTACCCTGGACTCATGGCAGTTCTCCATTGGTCTGTTTGCTTTTGGGGCAGGGATAACAACTCCCAGTGGTGCCCTGTTGAGTGGCTTTTGGGGCACCTGCTCTTGGCTGCTGTCAGAAGGACCTTTGGTCTAGCCCAGTGTGGGTTTTCTTATGGTTTAAATTACACGCATAGGCCTTGATAACAGAGTTACTGAACGTTTGGGAGTTAGGAGCTGGTAGGTCAGTGGTCCAGTCCCCTCATGGATGACCCCCTCCCTCTGGAATAGGGGCAGCTCTGAGCTGTCACATCAAATGCTCATTGTGGCTGCCAGAATCTGTGGCCAGCTCACCTAGTTTATGCCGAGGGTTGAGTCCTGCTTTGTGCCCAGTATCTGAGAATGAAAATCCTAAACCACCCTATGAAATAACGAATGCAGCAGGACGTGTTATTGTCCGTGCCCCAAAGCAGACAGATCTATGGAGATATGCCATTGAGTTCAGGGTAATACTTCATTGCGGTTTTATCCTTTTTGCTTGCTAAACTCCCTCCCAGCTTTGAGGGGGCCCAGAGCCCAGTATTTAGCCTGAGCTGAGACATCTACACTGCAAATTTACCACCCCACGGCCAAAGCCTCGGGAGCCCGAGCTGGCATGGGGCAGCCCGGGGTGTTTCACTGCAGTGTGGACATAGTGTAGCATTATATCTGCACTGTCATAAACACACCCAAGTCACTATTCTCAAACCCTGGGTCAGTTGATTCAGGCTTGTGGGGCTTGTGCTGCAGGGTTATAAAATTACAGTGTAGACACTTGGGCTTGAGCCCAGCCTCCGAGACCCCACAAAGGGTGAGGGTCTCCGAGCCTGGGTTCCAGTCTGAGCCTAAATGTCTACACTGCAGTTTTTAGCCTCACAACCTGAGCCCCAGGAGTCCAAGTCAGATGATCCAGGCCAGCCGGGCCACACGGCTTTTATCATGTTATAGATGCCCTCTCAGGGTATGTCTACACTGCAATGTAAGCCCAGGGTTAGCAGAAGTCATGTCAGCAGCTCCAATGCATAAACATAAACCACGAGGAAGAGACCCACCCCCAAATAAGCAGGACAGTGTCCTTCTCCCTATGGTTCGTAAGTCCAGCAACCAAAAGTTCTTTAACATGAGCTATCCCCTCTCTGCACCCCACTCACAGCTGTTGTCCTTAGTCAGTGCAAGCCCAGAGGTGCCTATGTAGAGTTCACCTGCCATTCTGGGTGGAAAAGGGGGAAAATAAGAAGGCATCATACTCACTATGTTGTCTAGAGATTCACTCATCCCTCCACAGTCACCCTGTCCTAACATTGATCCAACTCCTAAATTTTAGTATTAGGACCCAGACCCCGGCCCACTTGGCTTTGGAACACATGTCCCCTGCCTAGCAAGTGCTATTGAATTGAGGGTGAGTCCCTCAATCGGGGTCTGCCGAGCACAGTTGTGCTGCCCTCAATTTACTCAACAAGGATAAGAACCCTTTATTTCTCCTACCCCAATAACATGGAGACTAGGAATCCAACACCAGCCAAAAGTGATCATTTCGGCAAGCAACCCAACATATTTCCAGCATACTGTAAAATCCACATGCAGACTCATACACGAAACCTTGGAAGAAAATCATCCTGAGGGGGTCTGAAGCACCTGCTGCTGGAGGGAAGGAGGGAGCTGTGGGTTGGGATTGAGCAGCAGCGTGAGGAGGAGGGGGCTGTGGGTTGGGATTGAGGGGCACTGGGAATAGGAGGGGGCTGTGGGTTGGGATAGAGGAGAAGGGTGAAGAGGAGTAGGCTCTGGTTGGGAGTGAGGAGCAGTGTGCACAGGAGGGATTTAGGGTTGGGATTGAGGGGCACTGGAAAAAAAGGGGACATGGGTTTAGGCTGAAGAGCATCCTCGTTTGGGAATCCATCAGGACAGGGGAAGGCAGCAGGTGATTCTAATTCCTTAGGGATATTCTGTGTGTGTGTGTGTGTGTGTGTGTGTGTGTGTGTGTGTGTGTGTGTGTGTGTGTGTGTGTGTAAGGAACCTGCTATATGCCCAGAGGCCTTTATTCTTCCAAGCTTGTGCAACCTACCCCAGAAGTGGCTGCATCTCAGTGTTGGGTGAGGAATCCTTGACTGCATCACCTCCTAACCGCGTCTCTCTCTCCCTGCAGATGACCCTGCAGCAGTCGGCAAACATCCACAAGATCATGGGGCGCTTTGAGCATTGGGCAGGCAGGGGCCAGGTGCCCAGCCCCCCCCCAGACAATGGGAGCCAGGCCTCCCTACTTTTTACAGGGATTAAAGAGGGCAAAAGGCGCAAATCAGAGGAGGGGGTGGCCAGGGTCTGAGCAGCGGATGGAAATTGATTGATCAAGGGGTCAAGCAGCTGGAGGCAGAGTTAGGAGATGGGCTGAAGGGCAAAATCAGGGATGGGGGAAGGAGCTGCAGTTCAGCCCAGGGGGAGGCACTGCCAGAGGGTTAAACCCCGGCAGAGGCAGGGGCAGAGGGGTAACAGTTACTCCGGGGGGCTGAGACTCCAGTGTTTGCAAAAACAGGGTGGGGGAGCAGAGGGGCTTTTCTATTTCTCCTCCCACAGGCAGAACCTTTCAGCATGGGCTTCCCAGGGCTGGGCTCTTAAAGGCACAGGCATCCCACTGCCTAGACACTGCAGCTCCTCTCTGATGTAACCTACTGAGGAGCTGCAGTAGGAGATTCAATTCAGTGAAACCGGACATTCCCTATACGCCCCCCGCCAGGGAGCTGTGCACCCCTCCCCCGAATTTCCCCAACCCTCCCACAGTGCTCAACTAGTTACATGTAGCGTTGCCAATGTTGTCAGCACTGCCAATGTTGTCACTGGTTGCAAATTTGAGTGGAAATTGCAACATTAACACACACTTTAAAAGCAGATACAATGTATGAAAAATACTTGTACCTGAGAAAGTAAAATAGGTTTGGAAAGTCTGGACAAAGCCGGGTTTCCTCACCCAGCTGTTGTGTTTGCTGACAATGTCGGTGCATTGACTTCGGCAATGTTGGCCAACCTTAGAATTTCAAATGATGATTTCTAAGCGAGGTGTGAATGAGCTCTCCCCTGACAGCTACTGATGACCAGGGTTGGGGGGAGGTTTTGGGACCAGACTGTATTTACATGAACTCACCTACTCTGCTGACGTATCCAGCAGACAGAGCTGGGCTGCCTCTGCTATACGTGCCCAGAGGAGGCAAGGTGTGTGGGGTTCCAGCCTGGGAATCTTCTTCCCTCCTGCCAAGCCCTGACTATTAATCCCAGCCCTGGCACTCCTTCCTTCAAGTGCCATGTGGCCAGAAGCACAAGGGCCAAATTTGTGGGCATTAGGTGAAGCAGCAAGAATCCCAACCACCAGGGTAGCAAGTTCTAGAGCCCTAACACCTTGTGGCCATCCCAGCCAAAGACCTGGCTCTAGGAGGTGTGAGTCACCCAGCAGGAGGGGAAAGATTCACTCTTACACAGCTGGAGACAAGGAAATTGAACACTGTGAGTTCTGGGGCTTTACCACAAGGTCCCACTGAGATTTGAACTCAGATTGCAGGATTCAGCATCCTGAGTGCTGCTCATTACACCATGGGACCAGCTTAGGCTGATTTCTCTGCACATCAGTTACCCTCATGTGGCTGG
Source organism: Gopherus evgoodei (assembly GCF_007399415.2). Classification (NCBI taxonomy): domain Eukaryota; kingdom Metazoa; phylum Chordata; order Testudines; family Testudinidae; genus Gopherus; species Gopherus evgoodei. Next base: position 85,470 of record NC_044327.1, read on the forward strand.
CTTGTGTAAGGGGGTTCTTGGCCCTTTACTAAAACTTAGTGTGTGTTTGTGGGGGGGGGTTGGTTAGCTAGTTCCCAGCACCTTTAGAAGGGGGAAGGATCAATGGGAAATCAGGCCCCTGAGACTGACAGTCCCCAGGGGCAATGGGGAGAGGCCAAAGCTCCAAGTTAGCCGCACTGACAGGCCAGGTAGTGTAATGAGGGAGTCACCAGGCCAGGGTGTCCCATCTTCCATGTGAGCTGGAACTGCCTGGGCCAGAGCGGCGCAGAGCTAAGGAGAGAGCAGGAGCCTGAGAAGAGCCGGGGAGCAAAGCAACACAGGTGTAGTGCCAGAAACTGCTCCCTGTGGGAATTTGAAACCTGTAGCAGTTACAGAGACCTGAGGTTGTTCTTATTTGCTGACTTGTCCTAATTAGCTAAAACTTGACAGTGGTTTCTCTAGCATAGGCCAGTCCCTGGCCCGTTGGTCCAGACATCCTCATTCACAGCAGGCTAGGGGGACCAGATGTCAAAGATGAAATATCAAGATGTGGGGGGAGGAGCAAAAAAAAATGCCAGAGGCCCCCCCCCGCTGCCAAGCAGCAGTGGCACAGCCCAATCTCCACCCAACTCTCAGCTCCAACCCCCGATACAACCCCAGCTTCCCCCATCCCCTCACTCCTGCGCCCAGCCTGGGGGAAGAGCTGCACTCTGGGCCCCTCCTGCAGCTCTCGGGTAAGGGGCGAACCAGGCAGCCGGGCCCGGCCCCTTCCGGCAGGAGTGCGTCTGCTCCATGTGTGTCACCGCCCCTGGCCCACCTGGCTCCAGCCTCACTGCACTGCCCTGCAGGCTGCAGGGCTGAAGCAGCCTCCGCGCTGCGCTCCCGGCCATGGCCATGGCCCGTGTGCAAACCTGGGAGGGAGGAGGAATGCCAGGGCTGGGATTTGGGGAAGGATCCAATGGGGGAAGGAGGGGGCAGAGTCAGGGAGGCGAGTGTCCCTCCGGACTCTGCCTGTGTGCCGGAGTATAGGGCAAAATTGTTTGTTTGTCCAGTGTCCCGAACAAACATCGGTTGGGACACGGAACAAACAAGCAAATATCAGGACAGTCCTGATAAAATTGGGATGTCTGGTCTCTCTACATCAGGCCTCAAGTTGAGAATCATTTCCCATTCCCGCTCTGTGGGAGGGGACACTTTAAAACGCACTCTTTGTGCGACTGAACATGGCTAAGCAAAGAGAACAAACCCAAATCCCCCATGTGCTTTGGGAGCCAGGTTTGCGGTGGGAATTCTGTAGTTCAGATGACTTCATGACTGGGCATTGTGATTCTTTACCAGTTTCTCTGGCTTTGTAGCAGTTTTGGGCTCACAGCTGTGATGGCCAAGTGGTTAAGGCATTGTAGTTGAAATCCAATAGGGTTCCCCTGTGCAGCTTCAAATCCTGCTCACAGTGAGGCCTGTGTTTTAGCCAGTCCCTCAACCGGGCAATACCTCTGTACTGAAACCCCACCCTTCCATTGAGGGTACTGCGGCAGTGTCGCTGAGAGCAGAGCACCCATAGAAACACCACTGAAAGACGACAAAAGGGTTACTCACCTTGTGCTGTAGTTGTGGTTCTTTGAGAGGTGTGTCCCTGTGGGTGCTCCACTACTTTCCTCCTTCCCCTCTGTTTTGGAGCCCTGTCATAAACAGATAGTTAAGGGTTAATAGGACAGAAGTACTTCATGTCTCTTTTTCCTGTAAAGGGTTAGCAAGATCAGTGAGCCTGGCTGTCACCTGACCAGAGGACCAATCAAGGGACAGGATACTTTCAAATCTGGATGGAGGGAAGTTTTGTGTGTGCTGTTAGTGTTTGGTTGTTGTTCTCTCTGGGGGCTCAGAGGGACCAAATGTGCAACCAGGTGTCTCTCCAATCTCTCTGGTACAGTCTCTTATTTGTTCAGAATAGTAAGTACTAGGTAGATAAGGCGGATTAGGCTTATGTTTGTTTTCTTTATTTGCAAATGTGTATTTTGCTGGAAGGACTGTATCTCTGTTTGCTGCAACTTGTATTTGTGCTGGGGGGAGGATTCTCTCTAGTGTCTATAAGCTGAAAGACCCTGTGACATTTTCCAGCTTGATTTTACAGAGATAATTTTTACTTTTTTCTTTCTTTTATTAAAAGCTTTTCCTTTTTAAGAACCTGATTGTTTTTTTTATTCTTGTGTGAGACCCCAGGGGACGGGATCTGGACTCACCAGGGAATTGGTGGGAGAAAGGAGAGAAGGGGGAGGAAAAGCCTGATTTCTCTCTGTTAGAGTCACGGTCTCTCTTTCTCTCAGGGAGAGTCTGGGAGGGGGAGAGAAGGGAGGGAAGGTGAATTTCCTCTCTAAGATTCAAGGAGTTTGAATCACAGCGATCTCCTAGTGTACCCAGGGAGGGAAGAATCTGGGAGGAAGAAAGGAGGGGAATGGTTTATTTCTCTTTGTTTTAAGATCCAAGGGTTTGGGTCTTGGGGTCCCCAGAGAAGGGTTTGGGGGCCAGAAAGTGTCCCAAAACACTATATTTTTGGGTGGTGGCAGCACTATCATTTCTAAGCTAGTAATTAAGCTTAGAGGGGTTCATGCAGGTACCCCATCTTTTGGACGCTAAGGTTCAGAGTGGGGAATCAGACCTTGACAAGCCCTTACCTATGAGCTCTGTGGTAGAGAAGGAACCGGGGGCAGTTTGCACACCGCTATATTGACTTAATGCAGAGCACAAGATGGGGAGAGTGTATGTGTGGGCCAAACAGAAACTGCTACCTAAAATCTCCAATGTGAGGCCCAAGGGTATGAATACACATAGCATGGAGCAACACACCCCTCGAAGAACTGCAGTTACTGCACAAGGTGAGTAACCCTTTCTTATCTCATTTTATGCTCAGGGCCCCAAATCAGCTAGAATCAGGCTTAACTTTAAGTGTGTGAATAATCCTATTATTACAAGTCACTCTCACACTCAGGCATTTTTTCTAGCCCTCAAATAATTTTTGTGGCTCTTCTGCATCCTTTCCAGTTTTTCAACATCTTTTTTCAAATGAGATCACCAGTAGTTCAGGCAGCCCCACAACCAGGTGCACTGCCTGCCAGCCACTGCTGAAGTGGCCCAGGGCAGCTGGTCCTGGGGACCACCCGAGCAGCAGCTGGTGGGGCAGGCCCCAAAGATCGCCTGAGCAGAGGTCCCTCGGGCAGCCAGAGCAGCTGGTGCCACTGGCCCTGCCCCCCACCTCCAGCAGAATCCCCCCTAAGATTTACTTAGGGGTACTTATACTATAAGTCATGAACTGGTCATGGCGAATTTTTTTGTTTATTGCCCATGACCTGTCCACAACTTTCTCTGAAAATACCCGTGATTACATCATAGCCTCATGCATGGTACAGGGGTGACTGAGCGAGGGTTTAAGGTCTGTGATGTACTGGAGGTCAGACTACGACCCTTCTGGCCTTAAGCTCTGTGAATTAACAACATGAAACCTCACCTCCTTCTTCCTTTTCTCCTCCAGAGATTCTGCGCTCTGAGCTGGAGAACAAGAGGGAAATGCCTGGGCTCTCAGGAGGCTTGAATGATTTTCTCTCACTGTACATAATTAGACAGACTTTGGCTTTTGTCTCTGCGCTATCTGTTAGGAGACTCTGGGAATCAAACAGACGGGGAGCTCTGACTAATCAGAGTGGGGTAATTGCTCCATAGATAAGGTTGCTGCTCAGTTTCCAGCATAAGCCTGATTTTAGCCTCCTCCTTTCTAATCTGCACACAGGGGAATGTCCATATCCAAACCTGGTGGGTCTGCCTGGGCCAATGTACCTTTTTGCTAAAGCATTTAAAGGAATGGCGGGGTGGGGGGGATCCTGATGCCCTGGAAATGGGCTCAGCGCAGTCTCAAAGTCTCCTACCACTCTCTGACACTTAGAGACACAAACGCAATGAGAAGGAGCTAACTAATGTTGCTAGGCCCATTCACTGAGATCCAGTGTCCAGGGCCAAGGATTAGCTCATTAAACCCTCACTTCCATGTTATCAGGGCTATCATAACTTTAGTCCCAAATTTGGACCTTAGCGTCCAAAATATGGGGGTTAGCATGAAAACCTCCAAGCTTAGTTACCAGCTTGGACCTGGTACTTGCTGCCACCACCCAAAAAATTAGAGTGTTTTGGGGCACTCTGGTCCCCCTGAAAAACCTTCTCTGGGGACCCCAAGACCCAAATCCCTTGAGTCTCACAACAAAGGGAAATAATCCTTTTTCCCTTCCCCCCTCCAGGTGCTCCTGGAGAGATACACAGACACAAGCTCTGTGAATCCAAACAGAGTGACTCCCCCTCTCCGTTCCCAGTCCTGGAAACAAAAAGCACTTTCCTCTTCACCCCGAGGGAATGCAAAATCAGGCTAGCCAATTCAACACACACAGATCTCCCCTGATTTCTTCCTCCCACCAATTCCCTGGTGAGTACAGACTCAATTTCCCTGAAGTAAAGAAAAACTCCAACAGGTCTTAAAAGGAAGCTTTATATAAAAAGAAAGAAAAATACATACAAATGGTCTCTCTGTATTAAGGTGACGAAATACAGGGTCAATTGCTTAAAAGACTATTGAATAAACAGCTTTGTTCAAAAAGAATACAAATCAAAGCACTCCAGCACTTATATTCATGCAAATACCAAAGAAAAGAAACCATATAACTTACTATCTGATCTCTTTGTCCTTACACTTAGAAACAGAAGACTAGAAAGTAGAAACTACTTCTCCAAAGCTCAGAGAAAGCAGGCAGACAGAAAACAAAGACCCAGACACAAACTTCCCTCCACCCAAAGTTGAAAAAAATCCGGTTTCCTGATTGGTCCTCTGGTCAGGTGCTTCAGGTGAAAGAGACATTAACCCTTAGCTATCTGTTTATGACAAGGGCCTATCCCCTTGCCAAGCTGCCTGGCACATGGGGAGTGTAGAGACTACACCACAGGTAAGCCCAGCTAGGGCAGGGCCATGGGAGCCCAGCAACGGTCAGATGCCAAGAAGGGGTGTGTGATCCATGGAGAGATCTGTGAGGCTGGAGCTCAGACCAGGAGACCTGGGCAGAAAGAGGCCAGTGGAGAGCACAGTAGAGAGGGCAAAGTGGCCCTTTAAAGGCACATTCCCTAACCCAGGAGCTGTTGTAGAACTGACTGTATACTATGTCTCTGTTTGCAGGGAAATCCCTGGCTGACCTTGATAAGTGCCATGTGTCTCCTTTCCCTCATATGACATTGTGTCCTATGCCAGCAGTCCATGCTCTGGGGACTGCTCACCTCTTGTGTGTTTGATTTCAGGCTGGAGTAAAGTCAGCAAAAATGCAGGTAAGCGAAGCTGGTATTTTAATGACAAACACACACGTGTGCACGCACACACATGCACCACTCTGCTGCCCAGCAGATGCACACATGCCAGAAGTCACAGGGAAAGAGCAGTATGGTCAGTGAAAATGCCAGATTTGTCCCTGGTTTCCTTGCATGAAACACATGCTTATACTTAACTATGCAGTCACGAGTGCTCCAGTGTAATTACAATACCTCAGAGTGCTCCTGAGGCCAGGAACTTACCCGCTGTCAGTTCGGGGGATACGTGCTCACAGAGGTTGGTAATTATGGTTCAGAGTTGAGGTTTTACTGGACACACATGGTGAATTCTCATGTGTTGTGTTGTTAATTGACTTCGTGAACTAGAATGGTTCTAGGAAACTGTAAATTACCTTAACTGGCTGCGGGTAATTGTCTTAATGCTTTTCGGACTCTGTTTTTACAGAGTTGTCAATCAATTCAGACTCTGTTTTTACAGAGTTGTCAATCAATTGTTGGCCAATTCAGTTCAAATTTGGTAGAAAAATTCTTCCTCACACCCAGACCAAATCTACCAGATTTGAGCCTGATACGACTCTGTGGGTGTTAGAATAGAGGGCTCCCAACTCAGGCGTAGATTGGAGACTCAGTTGTGGTCTTAGCTGTGGAGACGTGGTAGCAGCCCCATAGCACAGATTTTGTAGCAGGTGGCTACTGAGTTCTTTTAACGGATGAAATGATGTCTGTGTGTGTAACACCTGAGCTCGTTCCTCACAGTGACCTCTGTAGAGGTTACAGACAGGCCCAATGGGAGCTAGAGGCATCTCCAGCTCTTTCAGGGGAATCATTTGTCCCAAGAGCATGGTAGGAGAGCTGCAGTGAAATGCAGAGAAGCAGGTCCCCGGGAGGTAGAGGCTGGATATCAGAGAGTGTCCTAGCTAAGACAGAGCTGTGGGGAGGATGGGAAACAGCCCCAATGAGCATAAGCTCCAACTTCTGCTGGTGATGGTGGGTGCTTGACCCCACCCCCGCCCCGCCCCCATTCTAACTCCTTCCCCAAAGTCCCCGCCCCAACTTTGCCTCCTCTCTGCCCCTATTGGACTCCTTCCCCAAATCCCCACCCCAGCCCTCCCTCTGCCCCAAGTGCACCGCCTTCTCCCTCCTCCCCACTCCCTCCTGGAGCTTGTTATGCAACAAAACAGCTGTTTCGCAGCAGCAAGCACTGTGAGTTGGGGGAGAAGTGGGGATGCAGCGCGCTCAGGGGAGGAGGTGGAGTGGAGGTGAACTGGGGCAGGGGACGGGGAGCTTGGCTGCTGGTGGGTGCAGAGCACCCACTAATTTTTCTCTGTGGGTGCTCCAGTCCCGGAGCACCCATGGAGTCAGTGCCTATGTCGATGCGCTGGGCTCTGCCCCGATGTTCTGCCTCATCTCTACAGTGATAGCGATTCTGGATCCGGACACAGCTCATCCCAGCCTCCTGATCTCTGAGAATCGCCGATCTGTGAAATGGAGGGGCTTGCAGCAGGATGTGCCTGACAACCCTGAGAGATTTGACAGTGAAACCTGTGTGCTGGGCTTGGAAGGGTTCACCTCGGGGCAACACTACTGGGAGGTAGAGGTCAGGAGTGGTAGGACCTGGGCTGTGGGAGTAGCCAGAGAGTCTGTCAGGAGGAAGGGCTGGATCAACTTTTCTCCTGAGGAGATGATCTGGGCCGTGGATCAGTGTGGGAGCCATTACCGGGCTCGTATCTCCCCAGAGACCCTCCTGCCCCTGACTGGGAGCCCTGGGAGGATTGGGGTGTACCTGGACTATGAGTGGGGCCTGGTGTCATTTTATCATCCTGGTATGGAGGCCCGAATCTACATTTTCACCACCTCTTTCACTGGGCAGCTCCAACCTTTCTTCTGGGTCTACTCTCCAATCACACTGTGTCCCTGAGATGTGGCATGGGGGGGGGAGATAGCACCTCTCACTGGTCAAAGACTTTTTTGTTCCGTTTTTCTGAAATTGACTAACTTTTCATTTTTTCATTAACTATAAGAACATAAGAAAAGCCGTACCAGGTCAGACCAAAGGTCCATCCAGCCCAGAGCCCAGTATCCTGTCTACCGACAGTGGTGAATGCCAGGTGTCCCAGAGGGAGTGAACCTAACAGTGATCTCTCTCCTGCCATCTCTCTCCTGCTATCCATCTCCATCCTCTGACAAACAGAGGCTAGGGGCACCATTCCTTACCCATCCTGGCTAGTAGCTATGAATGGACTTAACCTCCATGTGTTTATTCAATTCTCTTCTCTTTTAAATGCTGTTATAGTCCTAGCTTTCACAATCTCCTCAGGCAAGGAGGTCCACAGGTTGACTGTGCGCTGTGTGAAGAAGAACTTCCTTTTATTTGTTTTAAATTTAAATTTGTTTAAATTTGTTCAAATAAAATTTGTTTATTTGCTGCCTATTAATTTCATTTGATTGCCCATAGTTCTTATATTATGGGAAAAAGTAAATAACTTTTTCTTATTCACTTTCTCCACATCACTCATGATTATGTTTTCCCAGTGTGAATAACAGTACTTTACATTTATCAGCTCTGAATTTCATCTGCCCTTTTGTTACCCAGTCACCCACTTTTGTGAAATCTCTTTGTAACTCTTTCCAGTGTTCTTTGTACTTGACTATCTTGATTAGTTTCTTATCTGCAAATTCCGACACCTCATTGTTTATCCCTTTTTCCAGATCATATATGAATTAGGGCTGTCAAGCAATTAAAAAAATCCTCATTAATAGCACTGCTAAACAATAATAGAATACCATTTATTTAAATATTTTTTGGTTTTCTATATTTTCAAATATATTGATTTCAGTTACAACACAGAATAAAGTGTACAGTGCTCACTTACAAAAAATATAAAGTATTTGCACTGCCAAAAAAAAATAAAAAGAAACAGTACTTCCCAACTCACCCAATACAAGTACCGCAGTTCAGTCTCCTTATCATGAAAGTTGAACCCACAAATGTAGAATTCTGTACAAAAAACCCCTGCAGTTAAAAACAAAACAATGTAAAAACCACAGAGCCCACAAGTCCACTCAGTCCTACCTCCTGTCCAGCCAGTCGCCCAGACAAATCAGCCTGGTCACACCTGCAGGAGACAGTGCTGCCCACCTCTCGTTCACAATGTCACCTGAAAGTGAGAAAAGGCGTTCCCATGGCACTGCTGCAGCCAGTGTCGCAAGATACCTATGTGTCAGCTGGGTCTCATGCCTCAGCCACCACGCCAGGGGACACGCGTCCAGTGATTTCCCTACACACACCCTAGTTTTGTGAGCTAAGTACATACCAATTTAGTGACTGTTTGGAAATCTGAATTTAAACTGAACCATTAATACACACTTTAAAAGCTTATACAGTGTATGATAAAATATGTGTATCTGAAAAAGTATAATAGATTTGAAAAGTATGAACATAGACTAGCTTCCTTGCTTCCTTATACAGCTGTTGTTTTTTATGAAGTTAGTGCATTCATTTCAGTGATGTTGGCCAACCTAATAATTTCAAATGATGATTTGTAAGCAAAGTCTAAATGAGCTCTCCCTGACAGCTAGTGATGAGAGAGGGCTGCGGGAAAAGGCTTCAGGGCCAGATTATATTTACATTCATACCTAATCTACCTAAGTATCCAGCAAACAGAGCTGTGTTGTCCAAGTGATAGATTTTGGCTGGGGTTGAGTTACAAAGCCCTTGAATGTGGGGGAAACAGGGGATGAAATGTTGTTCTTATTGTATGAGTAACAGGCAGTAGAACTGTACGTAGCCTGTTATGATTTGAAGGCATCAAGAGAGAGGGTGGGGACCTATCCCTCTCCACTGTTTAAAGTTAGAGCTGATTAGGCTCCATAGAGAGTCTTTTGTTTTGTTAAGTGACCACTGCAGCTGCAATCACTGACAATCAGGTCTAAGTGCTTAGTCCTGTTGTGGGGACAGTGTTCCTGTGGGGACAATGTTTTTGAGTAAGAGACAGCCCAGTCTGCACTAGCAGCGAGCGAGGTTCCCACACTGAGAGCTCAGATGAAATCACTGAGAGCTGGTGGAACCTCAAGAGCCCAACTCGCAGAGGTCACAGTGGCAGGTGGCAGCTGAAGATGACTGTGCAGGGCCATTGGCAACAGAGTGGTGGAGTGAATGGTGGCACAATGAACAGAGGTGGCCAGAGTGAACAGTGAGCAACTGGAGGAACAAGCAATGTGCTCTCTTCTCCCCCAACTGGGAGGTGTACTCATGTGAAAGCACCTCTGAACTCTGAGTTTCCACTGACCAAGGACAACACTGGTGAGTGGAGTGCGGTGGAGGGAAAAGTGAGGGGCATGTTAAATAAACATTTGTTTGTTGCACTATATTTTAGTCACTTTACTCCAGAATGCTAGATTTGTGACTGGGAATGGAAACTTATATAAATATGTTTCCTAATAGGCCAAGATTTTTAAAATGCATTATTTGCCAAGGTTGTTATCTCACATTGTTTCTATCTTGGGAGGTCATTATGTTGGGGAGTTTCTGTACTAAATATTTTTATTATTATAATTAGTTTTTACATAAGAATGGTCATACTGGGTCAGACCAATGGTCCATATAGCCCAGTATCCTGTCTTCTGACAGCAGTCATGGCCAAGTGCTTCAGAGGAAATGAACAGAACAGGTAATCATCAAGTGACCATCCCCTGTTGCCCATTCCCATCTTTTGGCAAACAGGCTAGGGACACTCAGAGCATGGTGTTGCATCCCTCCGCATCCTGGCTAATAGCCACAGATGGACCTGTTCTCCAGGAATTTATCTAGTTCTTTTTATAATCTTGTTATAATTTTGGTCTTCACAGCATCCCCTGGCAAAGAGTTCCCTGGGCTCACTTTATATTGTGTGAAGAAGTACTTCCTTTTGTTTTTTTAAAACCTGCTGCCTATTAATTTCATTGGGTGATTGCTAGTTCTTGTGTTATGTGAAGGATTAAATAAAATTTCCTTATTCACTTTCTTCGCACCAGTCAAAATTTTGTAGACCTCTATCATATCCCCATTAGTCATCTCTTTTCTAAGTTGAAAATTCTCAGACATGTTAATCTCTCCTCCTGTTTCATACCCCTGATTATTTTAGTTGCCCATCTCTGTACCTTTTCCAATTCCAATATATATATTTTTAGGATGGGTGAGCAGATCTACACACACTATTCAAGGTGTGGGCGTACCATGGATTTATATAGAGGCATTATGATATTTTCTGTCTTATTATCTATCCCTTTCTTAATGATTCCCAACATTGTTTGCTTTTGTGGCTGCTGCTGCACATTGAGTGGATGTTTTCAGAGAACTATCCACAATGACTCCAAGATCTCTTTCATGAGTGTTAACAGCTAATTCAGATGCCATCATTTTGTATGTATAGTTGAGATTGCTTTCCAATGTGCATTACTTTGCATTTATCAACATTGAATTTCACTTGCCATTTTGTTGCCCAGTCACCCAGTTTTATGAGATCCTTTTGTAGCTCTTCGCAGTCTGCCGGAGACTTAACTGTCTTGAGTAGTTCTGTATCATCTGCAAATTTACCCATTTTTCCAGATGAATATGTGGAACAGTACTGGTCCCAGTACTGACCCCTCTGGGATACCGCTATTTATCTCTCTCCATTCTAAAAATTGATAATTTATTCCTACCCTTGTTTCCCATCTTTTAACCTGTTACTGATCCATGAGAGGACTGCCTTCTTATCCCATGATGGTTTACTTTTCAAAAGTCAATTTAAATTAAATATATTTTTTTATTTTTTTTTATTTTTATTTTTTTTAGAAATCTAGATCTGTTATGTGTTTTGGTGTAACTTGCATTTTCCTTATGTTAAATTTGCATTATCCTAACAAAACATTTACTTTATTCACTTTCTTCACATCAGTCAAGATTTTATAGACCTCTAGCATATCCCCCCTTAGTAGTCTCTTTTCTGAGCTGAAAATTCCCAGTCATTTTAATTTCTCCTCCTGTTTCATACTCCTAATCATTTTAGTTGCCCATCTCTGTACCTTTTGCATTTCCAGTATGTCTTTTTTGGGATGGGGTGACCAGATCTGCACACAGTATTCAAGGTGTATATGTACCGTGGGTTTATATAGAGGCAATATGATATTTTCTGTCTTTTTATCTATTCCTTTCTTTAAAAAGCAAAGGTTTCAGAGTAGCAGCTGTATTAGTCTGTATCTGCAAAAAGAACATAAGCTTTCGTGGGCTACATCTGAAGAAGTGAGCTGTAGCCCAAGAAAGCTTATGCTCAAATTTGTTAGTCTCTAAGGTGCCACAAGTACTCCTGTTCTTTTTTAGAAAGCAAACAGAATGTTGGGAATCATTGACTGTAGCTGCACATTGAGTGGATGTTTTCAGAGAACTGTCCACAACGACACCAGGATCTCTTTCTTGAGTGTTAACAGCTAATTCAGACTCCTTCATTTTGTATGTATAGTTGAGGTTGTTTTCCAATGTGCATTACTTTGCATTTATCAACATTAAACTTCATCTGCCATTTTGTTGCCCAGTCACCCAGTTTTATGAGATCCCTTTGTAATTCTTCGCAGTCTGCCTGGGACTTAACTATCTTGAATAGTTTCGTGTCGTCTGCAAATTTTGCCACCTCACTGTTAACCTCTTTTTCCAGATACTTTTTTTAATGTATATTTTTTTAGAAATCTAGACCCATTATGTGTTTTGGTGTAACTTGCATTATTCTTATGTTAAATTTGCATAATCCTAACAAAACATTTATTTTATTCATATCTCTTTTATTTATCTCATTGGTCCTGACACCCCCCCTGGAAATTCAAACAGCCCCCCTAATTTCAATTCCTGGGGAACCACTGCATGCATCTATGCTGATGATAGTTCCGCTTGATAACAATCCAAAGTAGTGTTAACTGATGCATTTTCATTTTCATTATCTGAGTCAGATGCCACCAGCAGAGGGCTGATTTTCTTTTTTGGTAGTTTGGGTTACGTAGTTTCCGCATCAGAGCACTACTCTTTTGCCCTGCTACAGGCTGCGAATTAACTGACTAAGCAGCAGTTCTGCAGAAAAGGACCTGGGGATTACAGTGGACAAGAAGCTGGATATGAGTCAGCAGTGTGCCCTTGTTGCCAAGAAGGTTAACAGCATTTTGAGCTGTATAAGTAGGGGTATTGCCAGCAGATTGAGGGACATGATTATTTCCCTCTATTCGACACTGGTGAGGCCACATCTGGAGTACTGTGTCCAGTTTTGGGCCCCACACTACAAGAAGGATGTGGACAAATCGGAGATAATCATTTTTGTTGCCCTCCGCTGGACTAAGGGGCTGGGACACATGACTTATGAGGTATCAGAGGGGTAGCCGTGTTAGTCTGGATCTGTAAAAGCAGCAAAGAATCCTGTGGCACCTTATAGACTAACAGATGTTTTGGAGCATGAGCTTTTGTGGGTGAATACTACATGCATCTGAGGAAGTGGGTATTCACCCACGAAAGCTCATGCTCCAAAACGTCTGTTAGTCTATAAAATGCCACAGGATTCTTTGATGACTTATGAGGAGAGGCTAAGGGATCTGGGCTTATTAAGTCTGCAGAAGAGATGAGTGAGGGGGGATTTGACAGCAGCCTTCAGCTACCTGAAAGGGTGTTCCAAAGAGGATGGAGCTCGGCTGTTCTCAGTGGTGGCACATGACAGAACAAGGAGCAATGGTCTCAAGTTGTAGTGGGGGACGTCTAGGTTGGATATTAGGAAAAAGTTTTACTTTAGGAGAGTGGTGAAACACTGGAATGGGTTATCTAGGGAAGTAGTAGAAGCCCCATTCTTGGAGGTTTTTAAGGCCCAGATTGATGAAGTCCTGGCTGGGATGATTTAGTTGGGGTTGGGCCCGCTTTGAGCAGGGGGCTGGACTAGATGACCTCCTGAGGTCTCTTCCAACCTTAATCTTCTATGATCTTTTTAAGACTTCTGAAAGCATGCTCCACACCTCATCCCTGTCAGATTTGGAAGGCGCTTCAGATTCTTAAACATTGGCTTGAGTGCTGATGCTATCTTTAGAAATCTCACATTGGTACCTTCTTTGCATTTTGTCAAATCTGCTGTGAAAGTGTTCTTAAAATGTGCTGAGTCGTCATCTGATACTACTGTAATGTGAAATATATTGCAGAATTTGGGTAAAACCGAGCAGGGGACATACAAGGCTCCCCCAAAGAGTTCAGTTACAAATTTAATTAATACACTATTTTTTTAACAAGAATCATCAGCATGGAAGCATGTCCCCCAGAATGTTGGCCGACGCATGATGGGCCATACGAATGTCCAGCACATCAATACCCACAACATCAGCTACAAAAGTGCCATGCATAATGCCCATTCCCATTTACGTCACCAGAAAGCGAGAAGAGGGCAGTACCATCTCCCGCAAGTACAAACAAACCTGCCCATCTTAGCAACTGGATGAACAATAAATAGGACCATGTGGACCTGCAGGCTTCAAAGTTCCACATTGTTCTGTCATTGAGTGCAAAACAAATAATAAAAAATCTACACTTGTAAGCTGCACCCCCACAGCAAAGAGAGTGCACTACAACACTTCCACAAGGTGAACTAAAAAACATCATCTCTCCCGTTTATCATTTCTACAACACAAATATCTGTAATAAAAATACACTTTGATTTCAATTACCACACAGAATACAATATATATGAAAATGTAGAAAAACAAAAAAAATTAATAATTTTCAATTGGTAGTCTATTTTTTAACAGTGCGATTAAAGCTACTATTAAGGGTGATAGATCTTTTCATCACAATTTTTTTGAGTTAACTACAGTTAATTGACAGCCCTAATTTTAACTTTTTAATTAACTTTTATAAAGTAATTTATGCTCTACAGACTCAAACCCTCCAAGAAGGCTAGCCAAGACTCCTCCCCCAATAGCATTGCTTCAAGGACTGATCACTTTTAAACAAATAATAAATAATCATGAAGTCCCTCAAGGTGGAAACTTTAAAATGGAACAATACAAGCTCAGTCAATTGTTATGCCAACCAATTTTGATCATATCTCCTCATAAGTAAACAGCAAAGCAGAAAAAGAAGTTAAAATAATAATTCCTATGACACTGCATAAAAAGGAAGATAACTAGTTACACTAATATGGTCACCACTGTTACAAATGTGCAATAAATCTCATACAAAGTATGTCATGCAAGGTATCAAAGGAAAAGTGAGACTGCTAAGCATTATCCTGTTTAAATCAATGTATCATCTATGTATATGAAGTTATGAATATGTGCCAAGTGTTTTGTATCTCAAACGTTGTTTTCTTGAGTGACACCCAAAGAGATTTGCAGCAAGGCTAGCCAGCCTGCTTGATGACCTATTAAGGACAATCTGCTCACCCAGTGAGCCCCTCCTGGAGAGGTGTCAAAGAGCACTGAAGCAACGGCTGCCTCGTGATTCAGCAAGGACCTCATCTCTTGCCAGTAACTTTCCGTGCACTTGGGTTAAAAGTCTATAAGGAGACTGACCTCATTTTACCTTCATTCCTGCCTCACATCTCTGGATATGATTTCAAACAAAGGAGAGCTTTGAACAAAGGACTCCAATCTAATGGGTGAACCAAAGAGACTTATTACAAACTATCAGAGTTACTATCACTGTGAACCTGATCTATAGACTCTGAAATAAATTATGTATATGATTCCTTTAACCATTTAACAACACTTTTCTTTTTAATAATAATTTTTTAGTGTTTAGTTATTAAAGGATTGACTACAAGTGTCGTATCTGATAAGATCTAAAGTATATATATTGACCTGGGGAGTGGCTGATCCTTTGGGATTAGAAGAACCTTATGTATGATGTATCTGGTTTTCAGTAACTTCTCCTCACAAAAACCATATGTCTGGGGGATGATGAGGCTGGCATGCCTAAGGGAAATGTGCTTTAGATTCTTGTTAACCAGTATGGTCATACAATTCACTTTTGTTACTGACTTGTTGAACTCCAGTGTTAGAATAACCACCAGTTTGAGGTGTGTTTGCCCTGTTTTTATCATCAGTATGTCCTGAATTTGGCCCTCAGCTGTGACCTCCACAAGGCACGGTCACAATTCCAAAAGAGGAAGAATACTTAGGGTTGTTTAATTATTTAATGAATGCTTCATTTTAACAAAATTGCTTCAAAAAATCTTACAGAATACAAGTTGCAAACTGGTCTCTTTCATAAGTGATTCTTTGTCAATGAGTATCACTGGACAAAACTAATGACTTACTTTTTTTCCCCAAAAAAATTTCTGTGAAATGTTTTCCAATTTATTTTTCATGATTCTGCAAGAAGCTTTTGGATACAGGGCATTTTTTTAAGTTAAGCTGATAAAAACTCATAGGTCCCTTTTATACTAAATTCTCTAATTTTTTTTTATTCTTCTCAAAACTTGGAATTTTCCGAAGTAAATATTTTCAGCTCTGAAAATCCATTACTCCGTATGTTAGCCATCTTGGCTGCAGCCTGGAGTGCCCTGGCCCTTAGGCTGGTATAGAAAGTGACTCCCTGACCCAACCTTATGTCTGGGTTTCCAAGGATTTGGTGAGGCAGGGGTGCCGAGTGCTCCTGCACATTGGAAGACCCCCTTGCTCAGCTTCCCTCCCTCCACCCCTCCCTGGTGGGCTGTGATTCAGTTTCTTTTGGTTAAGAGAACTCACCATGGCCACAACCATTCTCCAACATAGTCTCTGTTACCAGCAGTGACCTTCCAGCTGCTTTACCTTCTCTGGGGCTTCTCCCACTCCTGGAGAAAACAAACATGTCTGGCAGCCATCTTTCCTCACCCTTGTCGCCCCACACTCAGCTGGGTCTCAGCTACCACCGTGCTCAGCTCTGCCTCTACTTCCCCAGTGAGAATAGGCCATGAGCTGGCTCCCTTGATCACAGCATTTGAGCCAGTGTGACTCATACATTTCCCCTGTGGAGGTGAGTGTGGGCCATTCCTCTGCCCCATTCAGATCCAGGTGTTTGGTTACAGACAGAAAGGTGCCCTGAGCTTAACAGCCTTGCCTGTGTGTTGCAAGCAAGGGGAAGAAAACACCTCCTTCTCCCTGCCAGCCGAGCTACCTGCATTTTCATCCACACCTCCTTTCTGAGCCTTATGACTCACTTGGTTCGAATCCTCGGCTGGTACAGAAACAGGGACTAAATATTTTCTCAGCATGATAGTCATTCCCCAGAATGATATCCTGGAGACCCCCAGCTACCAGCCCCTCCCCCCAATCCTTGCTGGGTCTGCCAAGGGACCTGAGGCATAGGTAGGGTGAACAGCTCCATATTTAGGACCTTAATCCAGGTTGCACAGCCCTTCAGGCCAGCAGTTGATGGGGTTGCACCACCCAGAGTGTGACAAGGGGTCTCTCTGTCCCAGAATCTTTCCACTCCTGAATGTCTTCCCATTATCCACCACTCCCACTGGAGTCAGGTGTGCCTGAGCCCAGGAGAATACAATAGCACATGTATATTGGTGCCTTGACTGGAGTGAAAAATGGCTTTTTTCTCTCAGGGCAGGCTTCAAGGTTGAAAGAATAGCCTGAGAGAGCTTAAAGATAAAAAAAGAAAGCTTTAGTAAGGTTTAGAGGAAAAGAGGGAAGAAAGATTGTTTGGTGAGCTTTAGTAAGGAGAGAGTTTTAAAGGCCTAGTTTGGCAAGGTTGTCATAAACAGCTAGTTAAACGTTAATGTCTCTTTTACCTGTAAAGGGTTAAGAAGTTCAGTAAACCTGGCTGATACCTGACCAGAGGAACAATAGGGAGACAAGATACTTTCAAATCTTGGTGGAGGGAAGTCTTTTGTTTGTGCTCTTTGTGTTGCTGTTGTTTGCTCTCGGGACTGAGAGGGATGGGACATCAATCCAGGGTCTCCAAATCTTTCTGAATCAGTCTCTCATGTTTCAAACTTGTAAATAATTAGCCAGGCAAGGTGTGTTAGTCTTATGTTTGTTTTCTCAACTTGTAAATGTTTCTTTTTGCTGGAAGGATTTTTACTTCTGTTTGCTGTAACTTTGAACCTAAGGCTGGGGGGAGGTGGTGGTGGGTCCCTCTGGTCTATAGGAATCTGATTATCTGTAAAGCATTTTCCATCCTGATGTTACAGAGATGATTTTTATCTTTCTTTCTTTAATTAAAAGACTTCTTTTTTAAGAATCTGAATGATTTTTCCTTGTTTTGAGATCCAAGGTGATTGGGTCTGGACTCACCAAGGATTGGTGGGGGGAAAGGAGGGGGGATGGTTAATACCTCCTTGTTTTAAGATCCAAGATCTGTGTTCATCAGGGAAGTGGTGAAGCCTCTCAAGGCAA
The DNA here is from genome assembly GCF_007399415.2 of Gopherus evgoodei. NCBI lineage: Eukaryota > Metazoa > Chordata > Testudines > Testudinidae > Gopherus > Gopherus evgoodei. The sequence goes on from NC_044327.1 coordinate 103,161, forward strand.
CCCAGGGAGGGGAAAGTTTTGGGGGACAGAAAGTGCCCCAGACACTGAAATTCTGAGTGGGGCAGTTTTACCAGATCTAAACTAGTAATTAAGCTTAGAAGGGTCCATGCAGCTCCCCCACATCTGCACCCTAAAGTTCAGAGTGGGGAAAAGCCTTGACATGGTGGCAGCGCTGAGATTTTTTTTTAGGAACTAAAAGCCAGTGGGATTTTTTCTCTCTCCTTTCTAGCTGCTTGGAAAGCAGCCTGAGGGCAGAGGTGTTAAGTTTTTAACAAGGGTCTTTGTTAAGAGGAGGCTCCAAGCTGTGAACAAGCAGACAGCAAAAGGAATTTACAAGCTGAATTGTTTCCTTTCTTTCTACCTCTTGGGTATAGCTAGTTAAAAAAATCTCTGTTAACCAAGCAGCCTTGAGCTGAGTGCATCCCAGTCAGTGAGCTGCAGGGGTGTGTGGCCAGCACAAGAAGCAGGAAAATGAGTACCAGTGAAACAGTTAACAAACTAGAACTGGCTAGGCTGGACACAGAAGAGGAAGCCAAAGAGGCGGACCACAGGAGAGCTATGGAGATGAAACAAAAAGAGATGGAGATAAGAGAAAAAGAGATGGAAGAGAGAGAAAGAGAGAGAAAGCATGAACTGGACTTAGCAAAGGATAAACCAGATGTACCAGCCAACCCTAACAACCCTTCTCCAGGTAATGTTTCCCATCCCAGAAAATTTCCCACCTACAAGGCAGGTGATGACACTGAGGCCTTCTTAGAAAATTTTGAAAGGGCCTGCCTTGGGTACAGCATCTCTGCAGACCAGTACATGATAGAACTGAGGCCACAGCTCAGTGGACCTTTAGCAGAGGTGGCGGCTGAAATGCCTAAGGAACACATGAACGATTATAAACTTTTTCAAAGCAAGGCCAGGATCAGAATGGGGCTAACACATGAGCATGCCCGCCGGCAGTTCAGAGCCCTAAGGTGGAAACAAGATGTGTCATTTACCCAACACATCTACCACACTGGAAAGAATTGGGATGCCTGGCTATCAGGAGCAAATGCTAAATCTCTGGAAGAGCTGTCCTTCCTAATGCAAATGGAGCCGTTCTTAGAGGGTGCTCCTGAGGAAATAGAAAGGTATATCCTAGATGAGAAGCCCAAAACTGTAACTGAGGTGAGGGAGATTGGAGCCAGATAGGTGGAATGGCAGAAAAGAAAAAAAACTACTAGAAAGAGGAGTGAATATTAGAGGAGGCAAACCAAAACTAAACCCTATTATTGGGGGCAACCCAAGGCCCCACCTACAACCCAAGGAAAGCCCCAGACACCCTATTGTCCTACCTCGCCAGTCTCCAGCCACCCACCTCGTCCCAGTGACCAGTCAGCTGGGCGATGTTTTAAATGTAATGAACTGGGACACGCAAAGGCCAACTGTCCCAAGAATCCCAACCGATTACAGTTCATTACACCACCATGACACCAAAGATCCCCAGGCCCAGATGCCTCTCAAATACCCTCGCAGCGAAGGGAAACCTTGAGAGTGGGCAGAAAGAAAGTTATCACGTGGAGAGACACGGGGGCACAAGTGTCAGCAATTCACCAATCCTTAGTGAACCTCAAATTCATCACCCCAGAGGTCCAAGCGACAATTCACCCATTCATGTCAAAATCTTTAAATTTGCCTCAAGCTGAATTGACAATTCACCCATTCATGTCAAAATCTTTAAATCTGCCTCAAGCTGAATTGCCTGTCCAGTACAAGGGCTGGTCAGGAATGTGGACTTCTGCAGTCTATGACAATTATCCCATCCACATGCTACTGGGGGAAGACTTGGCCAACCGGGTGAAGCAGGCCAAGAGGGTGGGAATGGTCACACGCAGCCAAGCCAGGCAAGCTTCCACATGCATCCCTGTTTCTGAGCTGTCCACAAAGGCCCCGTCTGTGTTAACAGAGACCCAGACAGAGGTGGTGGACCCGGATTCCCTGCCAACGACTCCAACAGCCATAGTGCATCCAGTCCCAGAACTGGAACTGGAAAAACAACCCACACCAGAACCATTGCCAGCACTGATGCCAGCGCTTGCAAACCCATCTACAACTCCAATGCCAGAGGGCACCAGCGGGCCTGAACTGGCAGAAGCAGCAGACAATCCTACCCAAGAGGCTCAGCCAGAACCTGAAATATCACATAGTGCACCAGCGGAAAGCAGTTCACAATCAAAGGAAACCACCCCATCATCTACAACGCTTCTACAGGGACCAAGCCCACGTCCACAGTCTAAGGAGGAACTGACGTCTCCAGCATCAAGGGAACAGTTCCAGGCTGAGCAGGAAGCAGATGACAGCCTTCAGAAAGCTTGGGAGGCAGCACGGAGCACCCCACCGCCTCTCAGCTCTTCTAACCGATCCCGGTTTGTTGTAGAACAAGGACTTTTATACAAGGAGACTCTTTCTGGTGGACACTAGGAAGACTGCCGTCCTCAAAGACAGTTGGTAGTTCCAACTAAGTACTGACTAAAGCTATTGAGCTTAGCTCATGATCATCCCAGTGGCCATTCTGAGGTGAATAGAAGCAAGGACCGGTTGGGGAAGTCTTTCCACTGGGAGGGAATGGGCAAGGACGTTGCTAATTATGTCCAGTCTTGTGAGGTGTGCCAATGAGTGGAAAAGCCCCAAAAAATGACGGTGGTGTGGAAGAGGTGAACCTCTCTGCAACCCTGGAACATCTGCAGCGGCAACAGATCAAGGAGCTGTGCACTAGCTTCACCCCAATGTTCTCAGCCACCCGAGGACAGACTGAAAGGGCATACCACTCCATTGACACAGGTAATGCTCACCCAATTAGAACCCCACCCTACTGGATGTCTCCTCATGCGCAAGCTGCTATAGAATGGGAGATCCAAAACATGCTACAGATGGGTATAATCTGCCCCTCTAACAGTGCATGGGCATCTCCAGTGGTTCTAGTTCCCAAACCAGATGGGGAAATACACTTTTGCGTGGACTACCATAAGCTAAATGCAGTAACTCGTCCCGACAACTATCCAATGCTATGCACCGATGCGCTATTGGAGAAATTGAGATGTGCCCAGTTCATCTCTACATTAAACTTAACCAAGAGGTACTGGCAAGTACCGCTAGATGAACCCGCCAAAGAAAGGTCAGCATTCGTCACCCATGCGGGGGTGTATGAATTTAAGGTGCTTCCTTTCGGGCTGCGAAATGCACTCGCCACCATCCAAAGACTTGTAGATGATCTCCTAGCAGGATTGGGAGAATCTGCCGTTGCCTACCTCGATGATGTGGCCATTTTTTTGATTCATGGGCAGAACACCTAGAACATTTGGAAAATTCTTGGAGAGCATCAGGCAGGCAGGACTAACTGTTAAGGCTAAAAAGTGTCAAATAGGCCAAAACAGAGTGACTTACCTGGGACACCAGGTGGGTCAAGGAACGATAACTCCCCTACAGGCCAAGGTGGATGCTATCCAAAAGTGGCCTGTCCCAAAGTCAAAGAAACAGGTCCAATCCTTCTTAGGCTTGGCCAGATATTACAGGCGATTTGTACCACACTACAGCCAAATCGCTGCCCCACTAACAGACCTGACCAAAAAGACCCAGCCAAATGCAGTTAAGTGGACTGATGAGTGTCAGAAGGCCTTTACCCAGCTTAAGGTGACACTCATGTCTGACCCTGTGCTAAGGGCCCCAGACCTTGACAAACCATTCCTAGTAACCACAGATGCATCTGAGCATGGTGTAGGAGCAGTTTTAATGCAGGAAGGACCAGAACAAGAATTTCATCCTGTCATGTTTCTCAGTAAGAAACTGTCTGAGAGGGAAAGCCACTGGTCAATCAGTGAAAAAGAATGCTAGACCATTGTGTATGCCCTGGAAAAGCTACGCCCATACGTTTGGGGACGGCGCTTCCAGCTACAAATCGACCATGCTGCACTAAAGTGGTTTTATACTGTCAAGGGAAGCAACAAAAAACTGCTTTGATGAAGTTTAGCTCTTCAGAATTTTGATTTTGAAATTCAACACATTTCAGGAGCTTCTAACAAAGTAGCTGATGCACTCTCCCGTGAAAGTTTTCCAGAATCAACTGGTTAAAAATTGTCCTTGAAATGTGAAAAAACTTGTAGTTTTACATAATTAGTAGTATATGTAAAGGTGCATGTGTTTTATTAATCTGTTTATTGTAAGTTCTAGGAAGAAATCATCGCCAGTGTGGTTCCCCACTGTCTGCGATTTGGGGGGCGTGTCATAAACAGATAGTTAAGGGTTAATGTCTCTTTTACCTGTAAAGGGTTAAGGAGCTTAGTAAACCTGGCTGACACCTGACCAGAGGACCAATAGGGGGACAAGATACTTTCAAATCTTGGTGGAGGGAAGTCTTTTGTTTGTGCTCTTTGTGTTGCTGTTGTTCGCTCTCAGGACTGAGAGGGACGGGACATCAATCCAGGGTCTCCAAATCTTTCTGAATCAGTCTCTCATGTTTCAAACTTGTAAATAATTAGCCAGGCAAGGTGTGTTAGTCTTATGTTTGTTTTCTCAACTTGTAAATGTTTCTTTTTGCTGGAAGGATTTTTACCTCTGTTTGCTGTAACTTTGAACCTAAGGCTGGTGGGAGTGGAGAAGGGTGGGTCCCTCTGCTCTATAGGAATCTGATTACCCTGTAAAGCATTTTCTATCTGACAAAATGGGTATTCACCCACGAAAGCTCGTGCTCCAAAACGGCTGTTAGTCTATAAGGTGCCACAGGATTCTTTGGTGCTTTTACAGATCCAGGCTAACACGGCTATCCCTCTGATATTTTCCATCCTGATTTTACAGAGATGATTTTTATCTTTCTTTCTTTAATTAAAAGCTTTCTTTTTTTTAATAATCTGATTGATTTTTCCTTGTTTTAAGATCCAAGGGGATTGGGTCTTGACTCACCAAGTATTGGTGCGGGGAAAGGAAGGGGGATGGTAAATTCCCCCTTGTTTTAAGATCCAAGGGGTTTGGATCTGTGTTCACCAGGGAAGTGGTGAAGCCTCTCAAAGCAACCCAGGGAGAGAAAGTTTTGGGGGGACAGAAAGTGCCCCAGACACTGAAATTCTGGGTGGGGCAGTGTTACCAGATCTAAGCTAGTAATTAAGCTTAGAAGGGTCCATGCAGGTCCCCCACAGCTGCACCCTAAAGTTCAGAGTGGGGAAAAAACCTTGACAATGGTGTTAAAGAATCAAAAGAGAGAACTTTAAAAAAAATGGAGATTTTTGTTTTTAAAGGATTAGTCTGATAGAATAGAGGCAAGTTATTAAAGAAAAGAGATTTTTGGTGAGGTTTAGTAAGGAGAGGTTTTTAAATTACTAGTTTGGTATTTTATTAAAGAATAATTTTTTGAGATAAATGTGAAAGGTGTATTAAATATAAGAATAGGTTAAGAAAAGAACATCTAAAAAGAGTTAAGTAAAAGAGAAACATAAAGGAAAGTGTTTAGAAAGCACATGGTAAAAATACACAGGCAGGTTAAGAGAAGAACATTTAAAATGTTAAATATAATGGTAGATTAAGAAAAAAGCATTTAAAAATATTAAATAATATTGAAAAATAGGTTAAAAATACATATAGCAAAAAAGGGCATTTACTAAAGCAGAAACTGTTTAGTAAACACATGGTAAAAATATAAAGGTTGGTTAAGAAACATTTAAACTATTAAATACAAGGATGGGTAAAGAAAAGAGTATTTAAAAATGTTAAATAAAAGAGAAATGCATAAAAAGAGGTTAAAAGTGAGAACAGGGCAAGAAAAGGGAAAAGAAAACCTCTTTGCAAAGGGCAAACATAGACAGCACATGGCTGAGTGAGAGAGAGATGTTATTCTTCCAACTGTTCTTGGGGAAAGAGGCAACTTCCCAGGTTCACAGCCCCTCAGGCTAGTTATCATCACCTTTGGATCAGACCAATCAGATGCTTTCTACAGCTGTGTCATAGAATACATTTTCCTGAACCAATCCTATAGTCCCAAGATTTTTAAACAAGAGCCATCTCCCTCCCCCTTTAACTGCCTTATTCTTATCTAAAAAAAACCAGACCCCAAGCATCTTTCTTGCCATGTAGCCCTTTTACATAGGTACTTTAATAAAGGTTAAAACTATAAGCCCTTAGTAACAAACAATTTTTAAAAGTTTCCCCCAGTGTTTTAGACTACCATGGGTTATTTTTTAGTCAGGACAATTTGGAGTTGCAGCAAAGCCCCTGCTAGCGAGAACAGTGTCTGAATCAGTGCAAGGCCGCCCAGAGAATTCAGGGGGCCTGGGGCAAAGCAATTTCAGGGGCCCCTGAACCTGGTTTGAGGTTTCAGAAGCGTGCGGCCAGATATTTGCTACTTGCTGTGTTTGACTCTTTCAAAGAAACTATAAAAAAATCTGCTTAAAAAAAACCCAAAACTTTTGAACCACCTCAGCTTATGACCAAACGCCTGAGCCTATCCAGTCAGAGATTTTTCCAGGTTTCTGATACTCTGCTGACTTCCTTGACTCATATCTGTCTCCATAACTTAGGTTCATTTACATTAGAACATAAGAACAGCCATACTGGGTCAGACCAAAGGTCCATCCAGCCCAGTATCCTGTCTACTGACAATGGCCAATGCCAAGTGACCCAGACGGAGTGAACCTAACAGGCAATGATCAAGTGATCTCTCTTCTGCCATCCATCTCCACCCTCTGACAAACAGAGGCTACGGACACCATTCCTTACCCATCCTGGCTAATAGCCATTAATGGACTTAACCTCCATGAATTTATGTTTCCTCGAGACATGGGGTCCCTCTCAAACTGAAGACGGTTACTGTGGGTTTGTCTTTAGTATAGATTATGTACATACTCCACAAACTGAGCATTTGAGCTTGTTCCAGAATCTGGGATGAGCCTATGTTGTGAAAACTGAAATGCTCAAACTAGCACATGAATGTGAACGGACGCAGGGTGCTAAAATTCAATTAATCCAGGGGTTCTCAAACTGGGGGTCAGGACCCCTTAGGGGGTCACAAGGTTACTACTGGGGGTTGCAAGCTGTCAGCTTCCACCTCAAACCCTTCTTTGCCTCCAGCATTTATAATAGTGTTAAATATATACACACACTAGCCTGCCCAACACAGACTCAGGGTCTGGGTCACGCCCCCAAAGCTGCAGGCTTCACTGAAAATAGCCTAGCACTCGAATACCCAGCTCTCAATGGGATCCAAACCCTGAATAAATCTGTTTTACTCTGTATAAAGCTTTATACAGGGTAAATTAGTAAATTATCCACTCTCTACAACACTGATAGAGAGATGCACAGCTGTTCGCTCCCCCAGGAATTAATCACTTACTCTGGGTTTATTAATAAACAAAAGTGATTTTATTAAGTATTAAAAGTAGGATTTAAGTGGTTTCAAGTATTATCAGACATATCAAAGAAGGTCACAAAAACAAAATAAGAAAATGCAAGTCTAAGGGTATGTCTACACTACAGGATTACTCTGATTTTACAGAAATCGATTTTTGGCAACAGATTGTATAAAGTTGAGTGCATGAAGCAACCCTCCTCCGTCCCAAAGGATATCTCAGATAAGGAGGCAAAAAAATGCACGTGAGACAACATGTTCTCTGAGACAATGCAGTCAACCCGCAATGAAAGAGCTCATTTCAATGAGTGGAAGGACACAGTATCAAAGTACAGGAAAGCTGCCAGTTGGGATTGAGTTACAAATCACTTGAATGTGTTGAGTTACAAATCACTTGAATGTGGAGCGGGGAGGAGGTAGTGAAATGTTCTTCTTATTGTATGAGTAAAGGGCAGTAACCCTAACCCTAACCCTAACCCTAACCCTAACCCTAACCCTATCCTGTACTTAACCTGTGCTGATTGAGGGCACCAGAAGAGAGGGTGGGGACAGGTGTTTTGCTTGATGGTCTGCCTGAGTCACAAGTACTATTTGACCTGCCCCTCTCCACTGTTCAAAGACAGAGCTGATTAGGCTTCATAGATAGTCTTTTGTTTTGTTAAGTGACCACTGCAGCTGTAATCACTGATAATCAAGTCTAGGTGCTTAGACCGGCTGTGGGCCAGTGTTTCTGTGGAAGAGACAGCCCAGAGTGCACTAGCAGCGAGCGAGGTTCCCCCACTGAGAGCTCAGCTGAAATCACTGAGAGCTGGTGGAACCTCAAGAGACCAAGGCGCAAAGGTCACAAGGGCAGGTGGCAGTAGAAGGTGACAGCGCAGAGCCATTGGCAACAGAGCGATGGAGTGAACGGTGGCACAACGAACAACAGTGGCCAGAGCCAACACTGAGCAGCTGGAGGAACGAGCAAGGCGCCTTCTTGCCCCCCACATGGGAGGTGGACTCATGTGAAAGCACCTCTGATCTCTGAGTCTCCTCTGACCAAAGACAACACTGGTGAGTGTTAATGAGACTGTTAAGAATGCTGGAGACACTACAGAGTTCATGCGAACAAACATGCCTGTGGCATCATACTTTCTATTTAGGCAAGAGAAACCACACACTACAGACTGGAGGCCAGTGTTAAGAGCATTGTCTCTTGTTCATCCTGAAGTTGAACACTGGTCCCAAACAAGACCAGCAAATGCTCACTGTCTTTCTGCAAGAAACTCAACTGACTGGCAAGAAGCATGTGGTGAAACAGTGAAAGACTCAGCAGTTGAAAAAGTGAAGAACTTTCTCACCACTTTCAAAAAATTTGCATACCTGGGCGATGAATGCACCGATGCAAATGAGCATCAAGTATTAAGTCATTGTGTATGTTTTCTTGATGTCAGTGGTAGGCCAATAGATGTATTTCTAGATGTTCAAGTTATAAAAGACAAATTGGCTGCATCTGTGACTACCCACATCTTAGAAGATTTAAATGCTTGTCAACTGAACCCCAAACAGATGGCTGCTTGTGCATTTCATGAAGCTGCAGACTTCTCTAGAAGACATGGTGGAGTACAAGCAAGTTAAAAAAGTATGGATTGGATGAATGGACTATAAGTTGGATAGAAAGCTGGCTAGATTGTCGGGCTCAACAGGTAGTGATCAACAGCTCGATGTCTAGTTGGCTGGAGGGTAGGGATAGGGTCCAGAGTGACCTAGACAAATCGGAGGATTGATCAAAATAAATCTAATGAGGTTCAACAAGGACAAGTGCAGAGTCCTACACTTAGGAAGGAAGAATCTCATGCACCGCTACAGGCTGGGGACTGACTGGTTAAGTGGCAGTTCTGCAGAAAAGGACCTGGGGATTACAGTAGACGAGAAGCTGGATATGAATCAGCAGTGTGCCCTTGTTGCCAAGAAGGCCAATGGCAGATTGGACTGTATTAGTAAGAGCATTGCCAGTAGATAGAGGGAAGTGATTATTCCCCTCTATTCGGCACTGGTGAGGCCACACCTGGACTATTGCGTCCAGTTTTGGTTCCCCCGCTACAGAAGGAATGTGGACAAAATGGAGAGAGTCCAGCGGAGGGCAACAAAAATGATTAGGGGGCTGGGGCACATGATTTATGAGGAGATGCTGAAGGAACTGGGGTTATTTAGCTTGCAGAAGAGAAGAGTGAGGGAGGGATTTGATAACAGCCTTCAACTACCTGAAAGGGGGTTCCAAAGAGGATGGATCTAGACTGTTCTCAGTGGTAGCAGATGACAGAACAAGGAGTAATGGTCTCAAGTTGCAGTGGGGGAGGTTTAGGTTGGATACTAGGAAAAACTTTTTCACTAGGAGGGTGGTGAAGCACTGGAATAGGTTCCCTAGGGAGGTGGTGGACTCTCCATCTTTACAGGTTTTTAAAGCCCAGCTTGACAAAGCCCTGGCTGGGATGATTTAGTTGGTGCTGGTCCTGCTTTGAACAGGGGGTTGGACTAGATGACATCCTGAGGTCTCTTCCAACCCTGCTCTTCTATGATTCTATGATTCTACGGGACCCCCAACGACAGGGGAGCCCCACAGTGGAGCAGCACAACAAAGAAAACAAATGACTCATTTTCCAACTTTGTGCTTTGTGTTTATGTTTGCTCTTACGGTAATGTCCACAGGGTAGTTAGCCAGCACATGAAGGCAAGGGACAAATCAAATAATGGTATTGAATGGCTGAATGGCCTATTAAGAAACACAATAGACCCTCACGGTGGCAACCCTCATTGGCCCTGACACCCAACCCTGTCTACACTTGACCTAATGGACTTTTTCTCTCACAGAAGGGATGGGGAAGACAGCGTTGCTTGAGGACCCCAGAAAGATGAGCCAACCAGGGAGGGAGGGGCCAGCTGGGAGGCGGGGCTGGGGCAGTTCAGCCTGGGTGGGGACTGCCCCTTTCTGGGGCTCATCTCTGATATCTCCCAGGCCAAGAGGTGCAAGAGTCCTGTTTCCTCTTGGTCAGTGTCTCAGTGCCTGCCCAGGGGAGCCCCTTCCCCATCACCTCCAGCTTGCTTCTGGAACTTCAAAGGTGGCAGCAGTGGCAATTGAACTCCTGATGCACCAAGGAGCACAGATGCCCAAGGGCTCACCTTCAAGCAGTTCAAGAGGGAACATTACCTAATCCAAACTTTAGTGTGCATGCCACCCTTGCTATGTGACTGCGCTTACCCATAGAATGGATCTATTGACTGCGCAACTCCATAGGTGTTTTCATGTTGAAGGCTGTACTCCCTGAAGAGTGAAGGTATCTATGGGATGAAGAAGGAAAGTCCATTCCTACCTTCTGGAGACACAGATTATGATGCTGTAGGACATGGTAACTCTGAGGGATCAGTATCAGAACAAATTGATGAGATCAAATAATCTTATGATGCAAAAGGCAGGGGCAGCTCCAGGCCCAAGCATGCCAAGTGCGTACTTGGGGTGGCATGCCACAGGGGGCGCTCTGCCAGTTGCCGCGTGCGGCAGGCAGGTTGCCTTCGGCGGCATGCCTGCAGAGGGTTCGCTGGTCCCGTGGCTTCAGTGGATTTCCTGTGTGCCTGCGGGAGGTCCGCCGAAGCCGCGGGACCAGTGGACCCTCTGCAGACATGCCGCCGAAGGCAGTCTGCCTGCCGTGCTTGGGGCGGCAAAATGCCTAGAGCTGCCCTTGGTAAAAGCTTTGCCTTTTTCTCTCAGAAATGCTTCTTTTGGCATGATGGGCTTACCATTTTTATTGTGTGGGTGCTGATCAGTTGAGAAGTCAGGAATGTTCACTGGATGAATCCTCCGTGAGATTAATACTAGAATGTAAGCAGAGTACATCACTGTTTCACAGAAAGGTCTTTACTATGAAAGGCTGCACACAAATGCTGCATTCTGTTTTGGTCACTTCATCTCTAAATAATAAAATGGAAATAGAAAAGGTTCGGAGAAGGTGAATACTGATTATTGGAAGCAACAGCACAAGAACTCATATGAAGACAGATTAGAAATAAAATAATGTATTTTTGAGAGGAGAAAAATAAAGTCAGTGCAGAGGCCTGCAACAGAGTGTACTGACCCTCAGAGACTAAGGAAGGAAGTTGCTGTGATCATGCTAACCTTTCGGAGGTGTTGCAACCTCAAGACAGAGCTGGGGACAAAGAAATCAAACATTCAGAGAGAGGAATAGGTCACGGTGGACATTTGTATTTTGGCAACAATCCATTCTGCTGACTCTGCCTAAGGTCTAGGATTACAGCCTTCAAGTGTGAGTGGATCAAGGTGACCCTCTTCTTTAAGGGCGAAGGAAATCTGGCAAATGTATTGTCAGGGGCCACTGGGATCTGGATGCGTCCACAGCCAGGCATGCTGAGAAGGGAGCAAATTAAGCAGTTTCCTTCATAATGGAGGACACTGTAGAAGGATCAGGATCTGGAGCTGCTAACAGTCTCTTGTGCAGATGGGGAACTCTATTGTTCAATTTTTACTTTATCCATCAGGTCTCCGTGCATAGTGTGCAACCCCAGCAGGAATGCTGGGAGGCAGAAACCCGAGGGAAGAGTTATTTGTTTTTATTTGAACTTTATTTCAAGACTGTCAGATTATTTATTTGGACTGTGCCACCAGATTTCTGGAGAGAGTCTGGTTCTCCAAAGACAGTGGTATTTTGAAGAGAATTCCAGAGGTGTGGTGGCTTTTTGCAGGTGTCATCCTGCTACACAGTCCATAAAATAAGATACTCTGATTACCCCTTGGGAATTTAGTTTCACCTTTGCCAGTATAGCACACTAATACAAAGACACTCAGTATTCCATCTGTTGACATCAGCACAACTATAGCACTGGAATCTTAATTTAGTTTACATCTGCTCATATTTATGTTGTTGATTTAATGAATGGAAGGAAGGGAACTAGCTGTCTTGGTGAAGTTTGAGAAAGAAAGTAATTTTTTTAAATAGTTTACTATTTCACTGATAATCAGGGTTATATTTTTAAAACTCCTGTGTACAGTAGCCAGAATCGCTGAGTAGGCTCTTGTCCCTAACAGTATTTTTGAAAGTGCCTGTGTCTACTTCTGAGTGTCAGAAATTTATCTTGCGTTTGCTGAAAGTTGAATTAGATTTGCATACAAAATAATGCAAGTAGCTCTCAAAACCTGAGAATGAGGAGAAGTCTGACAAGAGAAAAGATTTCCCAGTGGTTAGAGCTTTATCTTTTGGGAGACTCCAGTTCAATTCCTGCTCTGCTGCTAACATCCTATACGACTCTGAGCAAGTCACTTACTCTCTGCATCTCAGTTCCCCACCTGTAAAATGAAGATATCATCACTTCCCTGTCTCGTTTGGGTTTTGTGAGGACATTGGAGGTTCTCAGATACTGCAGTAATTAGGGACACAGAAGAACTTAGAATAGATAAGGGTCACAAGGACCTAGAAATAGCTAGATGGATCAGAGCAGGGATCCATCCAGTGGCCAGTACCAGCTGATTCAGGGGCAGGTGCAAGAACCCCTTACAGATAACCTCACCCCAGGGAAAGTTTCTTCTTGTCCCCCAATAGCTAGATATTGGCTCCTGCCCTGTGTTGCCTTCATGACCATTGAAATTTGCTGAGATACTTTTGCTTACACATTCTCAATTTAAATTAATTTTAGCAGGTGATGGGGGTTCTCTTCTGGAGAGACCTAGGGTGAAAACCTGGCCCCTTTGAAGTCAGTAGGAGCTTTTTCATTGTTTTCCATGGGGCTGGGATTTCACCCATAGAGTGTGGATGTTTCCCCTATATGTCAGAGAGAGCCAAAGTTTGCTGACCAACAGGGCAAAGAATAAGACTGGGCTATATACTGATAATGGAACCTGAAGAGACTGTATTTTATAGCGATAATCTCACTGTGTTGTCATTTGTTAATACATTATGTCTGTGTTAACTTCTTCTCCTGTCCCTGGCGCCTGGGCAATAGAAGCAGTTTATACTACTTGGGAAAAAAATAAATGTAGAAGTTAATAACTGCCCGTGTCTATCAGTAGGGATGATTGTAAAGACACCTTTATTTACACAGACAGGAGGCTATGAAATGACACAGTTGAAATCAAACACACACGTCCAGAGATATTGCTGAAGGCATTTGAAAATGAAGTCTCAAACAGTATCTTCTTGTTGTGGTCATGTGATTAATCAACTCAAAGTTTGGATTCCAGATTCAGAAGCCACAGTATAAAGCAATTTATCAACATAAGACATGTATCAGACAGGTAGCCCTGTTTGTCTGGATCTGTAAAAATTCAATAGAGAGTCCTGTGGCACCTTTAAGACTGAGAGATGTATTGGAGCATAAGCTTTTCACCCATGAAAGCTTATGCTCCAATACATCTGTTAGTCTTCAAGGTGCCACAGAACATAAGACATGAACTCTCTCCATCAGGGTCAGAACAAGGAAAAAAGTAGTTTTACTTCTGTGATGGGTTGTGATCCCAGGGGTGCATCCTAGGAACTCTACCGCTCTAATCTACCATCTGGGCTGACCTTTTTCTCACACTGCCTGGTTGGAGTCACAGACACACCAGGTCCTGCTTTCATCCAACACAACAGCAGGTGGCACCACTCACCCAAACTGAGCTACTTGAATTCAGTACCTAAGCCACTCCAAATACAAACAGCAAACACTTGCCAATTTTCCACCTCCCGAGGCTTGCACCTCCTGCTGGATTATAAACCTGAAATTGTACCACCTTGCACTGCACAATGTAAGCTCATAAATAGTGTACTCTCCCTTCAATGTGGAAAAGATATGCAACAGTCATAGAATCATAGAACTGGAAGGAACCTCGAGAGGTAATCAAGTCCAGTTCCCTGCACTCAAGGCAGAACTAAGTTTTATCTAGCATATTCCTGACAAGGTGTTTGTTTAACCTTCTCTTAAAAATCTCCAATGATGGAGATTCCACAACCTCCTTAGGCAATTTATTCCACCCTGCTTAACCACCCTGACTGTTGGGAAGCTTTTCTTAATGTCCAACCTAAACCTCCTTTGCTGCAATTTAAGTCCATTGCTTTTTATCCTATCCACAGAGGTTAAGGAGAATAATTTTTCTCCATCCTCCTGTAACAACCTTTTAGATATTGGTAAATGCTTATCATGTTCCCTTCTCAGTCTTCTCTTGTCCAGTCTAAACAAACCCAATTTTTTCACTCTTTCCTCATAGGTCATGTTTTCAAGACCCCTAATCATCCTCCTTGCTCTTCTCTGGACTCTCCAATTTGTCCATATCTTTCCTGTAACATGTCACCGAGAAATGAACACAATACTCCAATTGAGGCCTAATCAGCATGGAGTAGAATGGAAGAATCATTTCTTGTATTTTGCTTACACTCTTACTAATACAACACAGAATGATGTTTGCATTTTTTGGCAACAGTGTTACACTGTTGATCCATATTAACGTGTGGTCTACTATGACCCCTAGATCCCTTTTGCAGTATTCCTTCCTAGGCCTCATTTCCCATTTTGTATGTGTGCAACTGAATGTTCCTTCCTAGGAGGAGTCCTTTGCATTTGTCCTTATTGAATTTCATTCTATTTACTTCAGACCATTCCTCCACTTTGTCCAGATCATTCTGAATTTTCATCCTATCCTCCAAAGAACTTGCAACCCCTCCCAGCTTGGTTTCATCTGCAGACTTTATAAGTGAACTCTCTATG
This sequence comes from Gopherus evgoodei, assembly GCF_007399415.2. Taxonomy (NCBI): domain Eukaryota; kingdom Metazoa; phylum Chordata; order Testudines; family Testudinidae; genus Gopherus; species Gopherus evgoodei. The sequence goes on from NC_044327.1 coordinate 118,249, forward strand.
CCAAGATCTAAATAGCTGATGAAGACGTTGAAAAGAACCGGACCCAGAACTGATCCCTGTGGAACCCCACTCATTATACCCTTCCAACCTGACTGTGAACCATTGATAACTACTCTCTGGGAATGGTTTTCCAACCAGTTATGCACCCACCTTATAGTAGTTCCATCTAGGTTGTATTTCCCTAGTTTCTTAAGGATAAGGTCATGCAAGACTGTATCAAAAGCCTTACTAAAGTCTAGCTATACCACATCTACTGCTTCCACCCCATCTGCAAGGCCTGTTACCCTGTCAAAAAAAGCTATCACGTTGGTTTGACATGACTTGTTCTTGACAAATCCATGCTGACTATCACTTATCACCTTATTATCTTCTAGATGTTTGGAAATTGATTGCTTAATTATTTGTCATTATCTTGTCTGGTACAGAAGTTAAGATGACTGGTCTGTAATAGTCTGGGTTGCCTTTGTTTCCCTTTTTATAGATAGGCACTATATGTGCTCTTTTCCAGTCTTCTGGGATCTCCCCTTCTTGGTGAAAACCAAACCAAAGAACTCATTGAGCACTTCTGCCATTTCCACATTTTTGTTATTGTTTTCTCCTGTCCTTGGTCTTCCTCATGCTTCTAATGTGTTTGTAGATTATTTTCTTGTTACTCTTTATGTCTCTAGCTAGTTTGATTTCATTTTGTGCCTTTGCCTTTCTAATTTTGCTCCTACATACATGTGTTATTCGTTTATACTCCTCCTATGTAATTTGACTTGTTTCCACTTTTTGTAGGACTCTTTTTTTGATTTTTAGATCATTCGAAATCTCCTGGTTAAGCCAGGATGGTATCTTGCCACTTCCTGTCTTTTTTACACAGTGGGACAATTTGCTCTTGTGCCTTTAATAATGTCTCTTCAAAAACCACCCCCTGCCTTCTATTGTTTTCCCCTTAGACTTGCTTCCCATGAGATCTTACCTACCAACTCCAAGTTTGCTAAAATCTGCCTTCTTAAAACCCATTGTCTTTATTTTGCTGTTTTCCCTCCTACCATCCCTTAGACTCATGAACTCTCTCATTTCATGATCACTTTCACCCAAGCTGCCTTCCACTTTCAGATTCTCAACCAGTTCCTCCTCCTTTGTCAAAATCAAGTTTAGAACAGCCTCCCCTCTAGTAGCTTTCTCCACCTTCTGGAATAAAAAATTGTCTCCAATGCATTCCAAGAATTTATTGGATAATCTGTGCCCTGCTGTGGTATTTTCCCAACAGATGTCTGGTTAGTTGAAATCCCTCATTATCACCAAGTCCTGTGCTTTGGATGTTTTTGTTAGTTGTTTGAAAAACTCCTAATCCACTTCTTCTTCCTGGCTAGGTGGTCTGTAGTAGATCCCTACTGTGACGTCATTTTTATTTTTTATCCCTTTTATCCTTACGCAGAGATTTTCAACAGTCTGTCTCCTATTTCCATCTCAACCTCAGACTAAGTGTATACATTTTTAATACCTAAGGCAACACCTCCTCCCTTTCCCCCCTACCTATCCTTCCTAAGTAAGCTGTACCCTCCTATACCAATATTCCAATTATGTGTATTGTCCCAGCAGGTCTCTGTGATACCAGCTTTGTAATAGTTCTGTTTATTTACTAACACTATGAGTTCTTCTTACATATTCCCCATACTTCTTGCATTAGTATACAGACATTTAAGATACTGATTTGATTCCTCTCCCCTCCAAGTTCCATCTTGTCTCTTGTTGATCTCTGCTATTACAGCCCATGCTCTCCCCAATTTCTGACCCTTCTCCCAGATCTCCATGTATCTGACTTACCTGTGGGCTTCTGGCCTCTTTCAACCTAGTTTAAAACCCTCCTCGGTAGGTTACCCAGTCTGTGTCCAAATATGCTCTTCCCCTTCCTTGATAGGTAGACCTCATCTCTGCTTAGCAGTCCTTCTTCCTGGAACAGCATCCTATGGTCAAGGAAACCGAAGCCCTCCTGGTGACACCGTCTTTGCATTCATGCATTCACCTCTAGGGTGCCTCTGTCTGCCCAGGCCCCTACTCTTGACTGGAAGGATAGAAGAGAACACCACCTGCACTCTGAACTCCTTCACCCGTACTCCCAGAGCCCTGTAGTCACTTCTGATCTGCTCGGGGTCAGACCTCGCAGTATCATTAGTGCCCACATGGATGAGTAGCATGGGGTAGTAGTCAGAGGGCCAGATGATTCTCGACAATCCCTCTGTAACATCTAGAATATGGGCCCCTGGCAGGCAGCATACCTCCTGGGATGCCATGCCAGGGCGACAGATGAGTGCCTCCATCCCCCTTAGAAGAGAGTCTCCAACTACTACTACTCTACATTTCTTCCTGGGAGTGGTGGCTGAAGACCTCCCAGCTTTGGGGGTACATGGCTTCCCCTCCTCCATCTTAGGTGGCGATTCTTCATCTCTCATTGCCAGAGCAGCATAACAGTTCTCCGTCAACATAGGGGGTGGGAGGGTGTACTGGTGGAACATTGCCTGTTGCCAGAAGTAACCAGCTGCCATTGTCCTCCCTCTGACAGAGCCATATCCTCCTTCCCCAGGGGTGTGACAGCAGCCCTCTGTAGCTGGATAGCTTCCCCTGTCTTGGACATCTCCACAGTTATACTCTCAAGGGATTCCTTGTAAATATGGATGCTCCTCAGCCAGGCCACCTCCTCCTGTAATTCTCCTACCTGCTTCCTGAGAGATTCCACCCACAGGCACCTTTCTCATTGGATGGTCCCTCCAGTCTAGTTTTCTGTGACGCCACTATGAGTAATGCAGGCCACAGTCTCTGCAAAACCACACCAGGATCTGGGTAGAGGCATCCATGATCAGACTGTCAGTCTCACTAGAGGCACAAGTGGAGGAGAGAGGAGCGGTGTTGGCACAGGCGAGCTGGCCCTTCCTAACCATAGTCACTAGCTCAAGACTCCCTTCTACAAACTCCCTCTCAAACTCCCCTGGCTGCTTAGCCTCTGGCTTTTAAGGCCTTCTCTGCTAGGTCAGTCCTACCCCCTTGTTAATCACACAAGGGGAAGGTGATTGAGGCTGATCAAGGGTGATCAAGGGAATAAAGGCTCCAACAGTCCCCAGACACATAATCCCAACTGACCCAGTAACTGAAATAGCTGAAATAAACTTGAAAGTGAAAGAAAGACACAAACAAACAAACAAACAAACAGTCAAGCAAACTCAAACTCACTCACCACAAAGTTCATGCTCGCACCTTGTTCAATTCAGCAGGGGGATCTCCTTCTCCTTCTCCCCTCTCAATTTCCCCTATTTGTGGTCCTCTGTTCACTAGCTTCCCTTGGTCGCTTTGCCTGTGCTTAACCAAGCTGAGATTTTCCCCCAGACACTTCATTAAAAGGCATACTGGTTTAGACAAAGCAAAAACCAAGTTTACTGACTACAAAAGATAGATTTTTAGTGATTATAAATGATAGCAAACAGATCAAAGCAAATTACCAAAGAAAGAAAACACAAACTAAGCCTAACTTCTCTCCCTGGCTGATGATACAAGCAGTTTACCAAGTTTTCATACACAGGCTAGAAATTCATTTAGCTTGTGTCCAGAACTTACCTCAATATAGTCTTTATTCCTCAGGTGTTTCCAGGAGTTCTCCTGTGTGGGAAGTGAGGCCCCTAGATGATGTCACACCCCACCTTATATAGCTTTAACATATGGTGGGAAGTCTTTGTTCCAAAAACAGTTCCCAGCCCAGTTTGTGGAAAATGCAGGTAAACAAAATGGAGTTCAGTGTCATGTAGTCTGAGATATAGCAGCCATTACTTACAGGCTGGCTGAAATGTTTACAGAAAGGCTAAGCTCTGCCACAGTCCATTGTCATTGCTGATGGGCCATCAGCACTGTTTAGCTTCTTTATGTTGTACCTGAAATGCTAGCTGTGGGTGTTTTCCAGAGTGAGCACATTTGAAATACAGATACATAGTCAGTATTCATAACTTCATATAAAAATGGTACATGCATGCATATAGGATAATCATATTAATCAAATCATAACTTTTCCAATGACACCTTACATGCCCCATCTTGTACGAAATGCATTACAATTATGTCTAAATCCTATCATAATGACGCCACTATGAAGAATACGGGCTGTACTCCCACTACTCTTTTCTTACCTGCAAAACTTAATTTTTAATGAGCTTCGTCTTCCATTCAGACCAGCTGGTTGTAGGCATTTCCCTCCCATGGAACAGCAGAGAGTTCATCACTTCACTACACAAGAAGCGTGCTGGCTTCAGCACAGTAACTTCCCCCTCAAATTATTTGCTACAGATTTTATGAATTAATTGTTATCATGTTCAATATTTTGTAAAAGCTTTAATTTATGGATTGTTCATTTGCTGTGAATGTTCATGCAAGTCTCCCCTATAAGTGACTTGCTATTCTCATTGCATAACCTGTGCCCTAAGTCATTAGAGTATTGCTTCTGCTCACTGACTGGATGACTGAAATATTTATGACCCACAGGAAGCAATGCCAACTTTAAAAAATGCTCCAGAGTCAATTCTGGCAATTACAGTCCAGTGAGCCTAACGTTAGACCAGGCAAATTGATTATAATAAAGCATAGAATGGAACATTATGTTGTGGAAGAGTGAACACAGCTTTTGTAAAGGGAAATCATGCCTCACCGATCTATAGGAATTCTCTCAGAGGGGTCAACGAATGTCAACAAGGGCAATCTGGTAGATATAGTGTACTGGTACTTGGAAAATTCTAAAGGTCTGTCACCAAAGGCTCTTAAGCGAAGTGTGATTAGGCATATGAAACAGCTTCCATATGCACAGAGAATCAAAAGACTAGGATTGTTCAGTTTAGGAAAAAGAGACGACTAAGCGGGAACATGATAGAGGTCTACATAATCATTAATGGTGCAGAGAAAGTGAATAAGGAAGTTTTATTTACCCCTTTGCATAACAAGAACTGGAGGTCGCCCAATGAAATTAATAGACAGCAGGTTTAAAACAAACATAAGGAAGTATTTTTTCACACAAATGTATAGTTGACATGTAGAACTCATTGCCAGGGGGTGTTGTGAAAACCAAAATATAGCTGGTTTCAAAAAAGAATTAGATAAGGAGGATGAGTGCATCAGTAGCTATTAGGTATTATCATCAGGGATGCAGCTCCATGCTCTGGGTGTCCCTAAAGCTCTGACTTCCAGATGCTCGGACTGGAAAACAGAGGATAGTTCACATGATCCTTTCCCTGTGCTATTTATTCCCTCTAAAGCAGCTGGCTCCAGCCAACATTCAGAAGACAGGATACTGGGCTAGATGGAGCACTTGTATGACCCAGGATGCCCATTCTTATGTTCTTACACTAAGTAAATCAAAATCTTTTCCAGATGACTGTGCAAATAATTGCCATGTGAAGACTTGTGAGAATTATATATTTGTGAGAGTATTACCTCCAACACCATTTTGCTTTTTATAAATGTTCCTGAAAATAAAAATTAACTAACCTGGATATTCTCAAATTATCAAATAAAAAGTAGGGCTGTCAAGTGATTAAAAATCGTGATTAATCGTAAGATTTAAAAAAATTGTGACTAATCGCAGTTTTAATCACACAATAATATAATACCATTTGTTTAAATAAATATTTTGGATGTTTTCTAAATTTTCAAATATATTGATTTTAATTACAACACAGAATACAAAGTGTACAGTGCTCACTTTACATTATTTTTTATCTTTTTTTTACAGTGGAATTTTAATAAATGAACGAAATATCATTTTTCCATTCACTTCATATATGGACTGTAGTACTATCTCTTTTCTGTGAAAGTGCAACTTTCAAATATTTGATCCAGCCTGCCTAACCTAGTGAGGAGGGCTTTAAGCTAGGTTCAGTGGGGGCAGGTGACCAAAGCCCATGGGTAAGTCAAGAACACGGAGAGCTGGGAGAAGGGTCAGATATTGTGTGTGTGTGTGTGGTAGAGGAGCATGGGCTGTAATAACGGATAAAGGAGAGACAAGTGAAAACTGGTGGGGGGGGGGATCAAATCAGTATTTTAGATGTCTGTATACTAATGCGAGAAGTATGGGGAATAAGCAGGAAGAACTCATAGTGCTAGTAAATAAACATAACTATGACACAGTTGGCATCACAGAGACTTGATGGGTTAATACATATGACTGAAACATTGGTATAGAAAGGTACAGATTGCTCGGGAAGGACAGGCAGGGAAAAAAGGGAGGAGATTTTTCCTTTTCTATTAAAAGTTCATACACTTGGACTGAGGTTGAGATGGAAATAGGAGACAGACTTGTTGAAAGTCTATGGGTAAGGATAAAAAACAAGGGTGATGTCATGGTAAGGGTCCACTACAGACCATCTAACAGGGAAGAAAGGTGGATGAGGCATTTTTTTAAAACAGCTAACAAAATCACCCAAAGCACAGGACTTGGTGGTAATGGGGAACTTCAACTAACCAAACATCTGTTTGGAAAATAACACAGCATGACGTAGGTTATCTAACAAGTTCTTGGAATGTATAAGAAACAATTTTTTTTATTCCAGAAGGTGGAGAAAGCAACTAGAGAAGGAGCTATTCTGGATTTTATTTTGACAAATAGGAAGGAACTGGCTGAGAATTTGAAAGTGGAAGGCAGCTTGGGCGAAAGTGATCATGAAATGATAGAGTTCATGATTCTAAGAAATGGCAGAAGGAAAATAATAACATCAAGATAATGGATTTCAAGAAGGCAGAGGTTAGCAAACTCAGGGAGTTGGTAGGTGAGGTCCCCTGGAAAGCAAGTGTGAGAGGAAAAACATTGAAAACAGTTGTCAGTTTTTCAAAGAGACATTATTAAGGGCGAAAGAGCAAGCTATTCCACTGCATAGAAAAGATAGGAGATATGGCAAAAGATCACCTGGGCTTAACCAGGAGATCCTGAATGATCTAAAGATCAAAAAAGAGTCCTATAAAAGTGAAAACTAGGTCAAATTACAAAGGAGGAATATAAATAAATAACACAAGTAAATAGGAGCAAAATTAGAAAAGCAAAGGCACAAAACGAGATCAAACTAGCTACAGACATAAAGAGTAACAAGAAAACACTCTACAAATACATTAGAAGCAAATGGAAGCCAAAGGACAGGGTAGGCCTGTTACTCAATGAAGACGGAAAAACAATTAACAGAAAATGTGGAAATGGCAGAAGTACTTAATGACTTCTTTGTTTCAGTTTTCACCAAGTAGTTTGGTGGTGACTGGATGCCTAACATAGTGAATGCCAGTGAAAATGAGGTAGGACTAGAGGCTAAAATAGGGAAAGGACAAGTTAAAAAAAGTTAGATGTCTTCAAGTTGCCTGGGCCTGATGAAATGCATCCTAGAATACTTAAGGAACTGGCTGAGGAAATATCTGAGCCATTAGCAATTATCTTTGATAAGTCATGGAATACGGGAGAGATTCCAGAAGACTGGAAAAGGGCAAATATAGTGCCCATCTATAAAAAGGGAAACAAAGATAACTCAGAAAATTACAGACTAGTCAGCTTAACTTCTGTACCAGGAAAAATAATGGAGTAAATAATTAAGGAATCGATTTTGCAGACATCTAGAAGATAATAAGGTGATAAGTAAAAATCAACATGGATTTGTCAAGAACAAACCATGTCAAACTGACTTATGAGGAAAGGCTGTGGGAACTGGGATTGTTTAGTCTGCAAAAGAGAAGAATGAGGGGGGATTTGATAGCTGCTTTCAACTACCTGAAAGGGGGTTCCAAAGAGGATGAATCTAGGCTGTTCTCAGTGGCACCTGATGATAGAACAAGGAGTAATGGTCTCCAGTTGCAGTGGGGAAGGTTTAGGTTGGATATTAGGAAAAACTTTTTCACTCAGAGAGTGGTGAAGCACTGGAATGGGTTTCCTAGGGAAGTGGTGGAATCTCCTTCCTTAGAGCTTTTTAAGCTCAGGCTTGACAAAGGCCTGGCCGGGATGATTTAGTTGGGAATTGGTCCTGCTTTGAGCAGGGGGTTGGACTAGATGACCTCCTGAGGTCCCTTCCAACCCTGACATTCTTTGATTCTATAATTCAAACCAACCTGATAGCTTTCTTTGACAGGGTAACAAGCCTTGCAGATAGGGTATATGCAGTAGATGTGGTATAGCTAGAGTTTAGTAAGGCTTTTAATACAGTCTTACATGACCTCATTATCAAACTGGGGAAATTCAAGCGAGCTGGAGCTACGGTAAGGTGGGTGTATAACTGGTTGGAAAACTGTTCCCAGAGAGTAGTTATCAATGGTTCACAGTCAGCCTGGAAGGGCAGAACAAGTGGGGTTCCATGGGGATCAGTTCTGGGTCTGCCTCTTTTCAATGTCTTCATCAACGATTTACATCATGGCATAGAGAGTTCACTTATTAAGTTTGCGGATGATAAGTAAGCTGGAAGGGGTCGCAAGTGCTTTGGAGGATAGGATGAAAATTCAAAATGATCTAGGCAAACTCTAGAAATGATCTGAAGTAAATAGGAGTCAGTTCAGTAAGGATAAATGCAAAATACTCCTCCTAGGAAGGAACATTCAGTTGCACATATACAAAATGGGAAATGACTGCCTAGGAAGGCGTACCATGGAAAAGAATCTGGGGGTCATAGTGGATCACAAGCTAAACATGAGTCAAAAGTGTAACGCTGTTGCAAAAAAAAAGCAAACATCATTCTGGGATGTATTGGCACGAGTGGTGAAAGCAAGACACTATAAATAATTCTTCTACTCTACTCTGCGCTGATTAGGCCTCAAATGGAATATTATGTCCAGTTCTGGTTGGCACATTTCAGGAAAGATGTGGACAAATTGGAGAAAGTCAGAGAAGAGCAACAAAAATGATTAAAGGTCTGGAAAACATGACCTATGAGGGACGATTAAAAAAATGGGTTTGTTTAGTGTGGAAATGAGAAGACTGAGGGAGGACATGGTCACCGTTTACAAATACCTAAAAGGTTGTTACATGGAGGATGGAGAAAAATTGTTCTCTTTAACAGTTTAGAATAGGAGAGGAAGCAATGGGCTTAAATTGCAGCAAGGGAGATTTAGGCTGGACATTAAGAGAAACTTCCTAACTGTTAGAGTGGTTAAGCACTGGAATAAATTGCCTAATGTGTTGTGAAAGCTCCCTCATTGGAGATTTTTAAGAGCAGGTTGGACACACACCTGTCAGTGATGGTCTAGATCAGTGGTCCCCAACCTTTTTGTGGCCAGTAGCACATTCTTGTTTTCAGAAGAGTGTGGTGGGCACCAACAATTTTTCAAGACTTATTTTGTATTTGTACATTAAATAATACCAAAAAAATCATATTTAATATTACATAATATATGAATCAAGAGAGAAGCCGGAGAAAAGCCACGAGGAAAGAGAACACTGGTGCCTGCAGCCCCAGAGTACTTTGTCCCCAGCAGGCGCGGGGCCCCAGATTCCTCTGCTGGACACTAAGCGGGACCCGTGCCTGCTGGGGACTGAGAACACCAGTGCCTGCAGCCTACAGCCCCGGAGCTCTCTGTCTCTGGCAGACATGGGGCCGCAGCTTCTCTTCCCTGCTGGGCATTAGGCAGGCCCCACACCTGCTGGGAACAGAGAATACTGCGCCTGCAGCCTGAGCTCTCTGTCCCTGGCAGGCACAGGGCCATAGCTTCTTTCCCCTGCTGGGCACTAGGTGGGCACACATAAATGCTCTGGCGGGCGCCATGGCACCCACAGGCACCACGTTGGGGACCACTGGTCTAGATGGTGCTTGGTCCTGCCATTAGTGCAGAGGGCTAGACTTGATGTCCTCTTGGGGTTCCTTCCAGTCCGATGATTCTATGAAATGTAGATTTTTTTACAAAACTTTACTCAAAAATAAAATAATGTAAAAATTTAGAGCCTGCCAGTCCACTCAGTCTTATTTCTTGTTCAGCCAATTGCTTAGACAAACAAGTTTGTTTATAGTTATGGGCGTTTGAATGGCACTGTTCTATCCGGCTTCCACTATGAAAACTTCAGCCACTGCCTATTTTCTTCTAATGCTATCTATTGTAAAACAGTTTGCTTAGAATATTCTCTACTAGTGGCAGTTTGCTTAGAATAGTCACTATTAGTGGCTGACTGGGCCCGTGCCCAGAGGTCTTGGACAACTGGTGAGCCACCAGAAAAATCTGCTCCCACCGGCATGAACCTAAAGCCCTGGCTGCTGGGTGGAGAAGACAGGGGATGTCCTTGCACTCTGACCCTACTCTGAGGCAGCAATGCTGGGAGGGGAAGTCCCCCGCCCCAGCAGCTCCCGACTCCATGCACGGCAGCAGCCATGGAATGGGGAAAGTCGTGTCTCCTGTGGCCCCCGACCACATCTCCGGTAGAATCTGAAGGATAAGAGAAGCTCCCTCCAGTAGCTCTTTCGCAGCAGCAGCTGTGGGACAGGGGAAGCCCCCACCAGCGCCCGCAACCCATTCCCGGCAGAAGCCACATAGTAACAGAGCAGGCCCCCACACTGCACCCGCTCTCCAGAAGACGTGGCAGATATGTAAGGGAGGAGAAGCCCCAGCACCCTGACCCTGGTCCCCTACCGAAGCCCAGGGTCACAGGGGAAGCCTCAGCACCTGGATCCCCGGGTGGCCCTGGGACTTCAGGAGCTCTCACTCCCTGATGAGGCACTGGGTTGTGGCGTGGGGACAGAGCTCCTCCGGTCATGGGGCCACAGGAGAGTGGTGGGGGGCAGAGAGGAGAAAAAGGGTTTGTGGAGCTACAGTGGGTGGGTGGTATTGGGGAACCTTGGGTGGAATGGGGTGGCCTGGGGAAGGAGCAGAAAGGGATGGAGCTGTAGGTTGGGCTGCATGCGGAAAGGGTCGGTAAGGGTCCCCCGCTTGTTCTGGCCTAGGGCCCCAGGAAACATTAATCCACCTCTGTTCCCTATGTGTTTCTGCATGGAGCCAAGGAACGTGCATGTTAGACAGGAAGGCTTGTGCTGCAGTGTAACTGAAATATTTACTTCCAAAACCACTGAAGATTAATTCAATAACTTCCTCATTCTCACGATCTCATTCTTTTTGAGCACATGCTTGTATTCCTGTATTCCTAACTTTTGTTCTGGTTACGTTATATTAAGAGCTAAAAGTGGAAGGACCACATGCATATTGACCTATCAAGTTTTAGATCTTTTTCCATTTGGGGTACAAAATGAAATGTTAAAGTTGATCCCTTTCTGTAGGAATACAGACTCACATAGATTTAGGTGAACTATGGTTTTTAATTGAGTAGGGATATTAGCTTGAGTCATAGGTCCAAAGCATGTGATAAAAAAGAGTGAGATTGTGAGAACGAAGAAGTTATTGAGTTAATCTTCAATGGTTTTAGAAGTAAATATTTCAGTTACACAGTCATTAACTGCAGCATAAACCTTCCTGTCTAACATGCACGATCCCTGGCTCCATGCAGAAGCACATAGCGAACGGAGGTGGATTAAGGTTTCCTGGGGCCCTGGGCCAGAGTAAGCTGGTAATGTCAGCACAGAGCAGTCAGCAAACTTTGCATCCTGTATTGCATTTTCTAACTGAGAGAGGGCATCTTAGTGAGGAGAATATCCATGACTAGTGCACATTCACTTCCCATTTTAGTTTTATTTTTGATTCAGTTCCTTTCGCCTTTCAGAAAGCTCTTAAAATCTGTTACCAAAGGCTCTTAAGCAAACTAAGCTGTCATGGGATAAATGGTCAGTTTTCACAATGGAGGGAGATAAATAGTGCCCCCCCACCCCAAGGACTAAGCCATATTAGGCCAGTGCAGTCCAACATATCCTTAAATGCTGTCTGGAAGAAGAGGTAAAGAGTGAGGTGACAAAGTTTGCAGATACAAAATAACTCAAGATAATTAAGTCCAAATGACTGAAGTGAAAAGTTACAAAGGGATCTCACAAAGCTGTGTGACTGGACAACACAACGGCAGATGAAATTCAATGTTGAAAAATGCAAGTAATACACATTTGAAAACATAATCTCAACTATACATACAAAATGATGGAGTCAATATTAGCCATTACCACTCAAGAAAGAGATCTTTGGGTCGTTGTGCATAGTTCTCTGAAAACATATGCTCAAAGTTCAGCAGCAGGCAACAAAGCTAACAAAATGTTAGGAACCTGCTAATGTTAGAGCTCCTGGCCCTCAGAGACCATGTACAGGCCTTGGAGACCAGAGTGGCTGAACTGGAGGAGCTGGGGGAGTCAGAAAGGTACATGGATGAGACTTTCTGGGACGTAGTGGAGTGGGAGGGCACGTGTCCCCCTACCCTGGCCACCCCATTTGTGAAGAGGCAATGCTTCCAACACCTCTCTGCCCTGCTGCCCCAGAACCCCAGTCCTGGAGGGGCAGGAGCCCCAGTGACCCCCACCATACTGATCCAGATCACCAAGAAGGGTCCTGAAGATGATCCAGAGGCATTTCTGATCACTTTTGAGAGGATTGCCTTGGTTGCCATGTGGGCCCCAGAACACTGATCCATGCTCCTAGCCCTATATTTGATGGGGGCCACCCAGACCACCTATCATGGCTTTTTTAATGATGAGGCCCGAAATTACAGGGCTATTAAGGCTGCTATTTTGGATGTTCTGGACATAACACCCGAAACCTTTCAGCATAGGTTTTGTGGGAAGACTTATCTGCTGGGGGCGCAACCCTGTGTCATGGCCCAGGAGCTTAAGGGTGCCTACTGGCACTGTCTGCAACAGAGCAACAGAAATGGCCACAGAAATGGTCAAGCAGGTGGTAGTGGAAGAATTTATCCATGTCCTCCTGCCTCGAGGGAGGGCATGGGTCCTGCGGCACTCACCTACGACCCTGAAGATGGCAGTTGGACTCATGGAAGACTTCTTAGTAGCTGAGACCCTCGGACCTCTAGGCCCAGGGTGAACCTCCTTGCCAAATTGGGGAAAGCACTCCATACTTTCTGCGGCACCCTGCCCACCCTCAGGCTGCAAAAACAGCTGACACAATGGGGTCCCCCCTAGTTTGACCCTGAAGTCCCCCTGCCCTCTTATGAGCCCTGACAGTGGACGAAGGACTCCTCTGAGAGAGATCCCAGATCGTCCGCTGAATTTGGAGGCTCAACTGAATTTGGAGGCTCGACAGTGATCAGCCCCTGCTTCAGGTGTGGCCAGTTAGGGCACCTCCAGAGGCAGTGCTCTGCCATGGATTGTTCCTTCGGTGAGATCTATGCTGGAGATGCCCAGGCCCACCAATGTTCTAGGCCCAAAGTGACCGTCCCAGCCAGTCTTGGGGGAAGCCAGTGGAGGCCTTTGTGGATTCAGGGTGCAGCCTAACAATAGTGAAGGGAAACCTTGTCCCAGCTGACTGCTTGACCCGCAGGCCCATCCGACTCCACTGTGTACATGAGGATGTGAAGGTGTACATCAGTGCTCCGCTGTCCCTCACAACTGAGGGAGTGACCTGGAGAATGACAGTGAGAGTTGCCCCAAACCTCCCCTATCCACCATTCTCGGAAGAGACTGGCCATAGTTCAGCCATGTCCAGCACGCAGCAACCATCCAGACTGCACCGGAGAGGCTGGGGTTGGAAGGAGACCACCTTGAGGGTGATGAGGCAGGACAAAACCCCAGAGACCTTCTAGACTCCCCCGAGGGAGGTCTGACCAACCCTCCAGAGGAACCCCGAGTGACGCCCGAAGACCAGGGACCTCTCTGGGGCATAGATGGAGACTTATGTCGAGATCAGAGAGAGGACCTCACCTTTAGCTGGGTCTATGATCAGGTGGCATATGTCGATGGCATCACTACAGACGCACAGTGTGTGACTCAGTGGCCCCGGTTTGAACTCAAGGGTGATCGCCTCTGCTGGGTTTACCAGGACCCTTGTACTCATGAACCCTGCTCCCAACTGGTGGTATCACATTGTCACCAGCAGACCGTGTTGAGGATGGCCTATGATATCCCCGCTGCAGGCCATCTGGGCCAAGACAAAGCCCTGGCTCAAATATTAGCCAGGTTCTACTGGCCAGGAGTACACCAGGACATCAAGAACTTCTATGCATCCTGTCCCAAATGCAAGCAGGCTGCACTGGCCAGAGTCCTGAAAGCACCACTGGTGCCTGTGCCAGTGGTGGGGACTCCTTTTTAAAGGGTTGCTATGGACCTAATTGGACCCCTCGTAAGGTGCACAGCAGGCTTTTGTTATATCCTAGTCATCATGGACTATGCTACCCGCTTCCCCGAGGCCATCCCCATAAAGTCCATCACTGCCCAGAGCATTGCGGCGGAACTTCTGAAGATCTTTGCTCTGGAGATACTAACCTACCAGGGAACGAATTTCACCTCCCGGCTGCTCCGTGAAGTTTGTCACCTGTTAGGAATCCAGAAGTTGCAAACCTCAGTTTTTCATCCTCAAACCGATGGCCTCGTGGAATGATTCAATCAGACACTAAAGGGGATGATGAGAAAATTTCCCCTAGAAGAGTTGCGCCGATGGGATCAACTCCTCCCACTGTTGCTACTGGCTATTCAAGAGGTACCACAGCTTCCACTCAATTTTCCCTGTTTGAGTTACTGTACGGACACCAGCCACGCGGGCTGCTGGACCGCATGCTGGAGACCTGGAACAGAGCACCTTGCTGACTCAGAGGCTTCTGCAATATATGATGCAATTGCATGAAAACCTGAGACAAGTTGGTGACCTAGCCAAGGGGAACCTGCAGGCCACCCAGTGATCCCAAGCCTACAACCGAGGAATCAGAGCCCAGACCTTCAAATCTGGGGTCCAAGTCCTGGCATTGCTCCCCTCGGAGGAGTCTCATAGACTCTGGGCTGGGAAGGGACCTCGAGAGGTCATCGAGTCCAGTCCCCTGCCCTCATGGCAGGACCAAATACTGTCTAGAGCATCCCTAATAGACATTTATCTAACCTACTCTTAAATATCTCCAGCGATGGAGATTCCACAACTTCCCTAGGCAATCTATTCCAGTGTTTAACTACCCTGATAGGAACTTTTTCCTAATGTCCAACCTAAATCTCCGTTGCTGCCGTTTAAGCCCATTGCTTCTTGTTCTATCATTGGAGGCTAAAGTGAACAAGTTTTCTCCCTCCTCCTGATGACACCCTTTTAGATACCTGAAAACTGCTATCATGTCCCCTCTCAGTCTTCTCTTTTCTAAACTGAACAAACCCAATTCCTTCAGCCTTCCTTCATAGGTCATGTTCTCAAGACCTTTAATCATTCTTGTTGCTCTTCTCTGGACCCTCTTCAATTTCTCCACATCCAAGCTGTTAGCCTGGTGGCAAGGCCTTTACAAAGTGGTTCACCAAGTGGGACCAGTTAACTACAAGATACACCAGCCGGGGTGGTGGAAGAAACACCAGATTTACCATATCAATGTCCTAACGGCCTGGCGTGATTGGAGCAGACTCAACATAACCACATATTCCCAGGGACCCTGAACTGAGGCCTCAGGTGCCTATTCCGATGGAGTGAGAATAGCCCCTCTTTGGCGAAACTCTTGCTTCTGAGCAAATAAAACAGACCAGATCCTTTAATTAATTTAATATGGAGAGATACCTAGCTCATAGAACTGGAAGGGATGTGGAAAGGTCATTGAATCCAGTCCCCTGCCTTCACTAGCAGGACCAAGTGCTGATTTTGCCCCAGATCCCTAAATGGCCCCCTCAAAGATGGAACTCACAACTTGGGGTTTAGCAGGCCACTGCTCAAATCACTGAGCTATTCCTCTCATTCTCCTTTCTCCCAAAACTTCATGGCTGCACCAGGGCAGACCCAACATATCATCCATACCCCGCTCCCTTCAGGGAGGTGGTATGGGAAACCACCTGACCTCTCCCACTCCAACTGTGGGAGGCAATGGAGCAAGAAGTACAGGCCATGTTGGAGCTGGGGATCATAGAACCCTCCCAAAGTGAGTGGCAAAGCCCCATCATTCTGGTCCCCACGTCAGACGGGACCCAAAGATTTTGTATTGATTTCTGGAAAGTTAACATCATTTCTAAGTTTATTGCGTACCCAGTGCCCTGGATCAATGAAGTCCTGGACCAATTGGGCAACGCCAGCTATACGACCACCCTGGACCTGACAAAAGGATATTGGCAGATACCGCTCGAAGCCAACTCAAAGGAGAAGACCGCCTTTGCTACACCTACTGGGCTCTACCAATTTATCCACAAGTCTTTCATTCTTCATGTGGTCCCGTGACATTCCAGTGGTTAATGGACTGCCTTCTTCATCCACATCTCAAATATGCCACTGCCTATTTGAACGATGTGGTGATTTACAGCCAACACTGGGAAGATCACATAACCAGGTGGTGGCCGTCCTGTGATCCCTCTCAGCACAAGCCTGATGGCTGTCCCCAAGAAGTGCTGAATTGGCTTCCAGGAGACCACCTACTTAGATTGAGTACCAGCAGGGCACTACCCAGGGGCTGCTGGCCCTGCTTGAGAAACAGCAAGGAAGAGTGGTTTCCCACCCTGTAGAAGGGGAGAGACTTGCACCCCTCCTACAAGGAAGAATGGGCTCCACCTAAACCAAAATGGAACCAGATTGCTGGCACTTAACATTAAAAAGGTCGCAGAGCAGTTTTTAAACTAAGGACTGGGGGAAAGCCGACAGGTGCAAAGGAGCATGTGGTTCGGATATCCCTTAGGGGAGGATCTATTAATAGAGAATCTCTATGTCCTAATAAGGATGAGAGGATGGAAAATGATAAAATACATGCAGGGTCTGATCAGAAACAGTCAAATAAAAAAGAGTCTCATTCAATTACATTGTGTAATGTCAGATATCTAAAAGGAAACAAGTTTTTAAAGTGGTTCTGTCGTAACTATAAAGGGAAGGGTAACAACCTTCCTGTATAAAATACTAAAACATCCCTCCTAGTCAGAGACACCAAAATCCTTTTATCTGTAAAGGGTTAAGAAGCTCAGGTAACATGGCTGACACCTAACCCAAAGAACCAATAAGAGGACAAGAAGCTTTCAAATCTTGGTGAGGGGAAAGCTTTTGTTTGTGTGGTCTTTGTTTTGGGGGTTGTTCGTTCTTGGGACTAAGAGGGACCAGACATCAATCCATGCTCTCCAAATCTTTCTGAACGAGTATTTCAGACTTGTAAGTAACATCCAGGCAAGGCATGTTAGTTTTATCTTTGTTTTCTCAACTTGTAAATGTTCCTTTGCTAGAGGGTTTATCCCTGGTTTGCTGTAACTTTGAAACTAAGGCTAGAGGGGGTTCCTCTGAGCTCTATGAATCTGATTACCCTGTAAAGTTATTTTCCATCCTGATTTTACAGAGATGATTTTTACCTTTTTTTAATTAAAATTCTTCTTTTTAAGAACCTGATTGATTTTTCCTTGTTTTAAGATCCAAAGGTTTTTGGATGTGGGCTCACCAGGAATTGGTGGGAAGTGAATTAGTCTCAAATCTGCCCAGGAAAGGGGAAGTTAGAGACTTGGAAAATATTTGGGGAAAGGCAGAGTTCCAAGTGGCTGTCCCCTAAGATTTGGAACATGCTTGGTGGTGGCAACTTACTGTTAACCTAAGCTGGTAAATAAGCTTAGGGGGCTTTCATGTGAGTCCCCACATCTGTACCCTAGAGTTCAGAGTGGGGAAGGATCTCTGACAGGTTCTATACCAATGCTAGAATTCTAAACAATAAAATGGGTGAACTAGGGTGTCTTGTATTAAATGAGGATATTGATATAATAGTCATCACAGAAACTTGGTGAAATGAGGATAATCAATGGGATACAGTAATACCAGAGTACAAAATATATCAGAAGGACAGAACAGGTCGTGCTGGTAGGGGAGTGGCACTATATGTGAAAGAAAGCATAGAATCAAATGAAGTAAAAATCATGAATGATTCAGACTGTACCATAGAATCTCTATGGATGGAAATTCCATGCTCTAATAATAAGAATATAGCTGTAGGGAGATAGTACCGACCCCCTGACCAGGATAGTGATAGTGACTCTGAAATGCTCAGGGAGGTTAGAGAGGCTATTAAAGTAAAAAACTCATGAATAATGGGGGATTTCAGTTATCCCCATATTGACTGGGTACATGTCACCTCAGGACAAGATGCAGAAATAAGATTTCTTGACACCTTAAATGACTGCTTCTTGGAGCAACTGGTCCTGGAACCCACCAGAGAAAAAGCAATCCTTGATTTAATCCTAAGTGGACAAGATCAAGTCCAAGTGATGAATATAGCTGGACCACTTGATAATAGTGACCATACTATAATTAAATTTAATATCCCTGTGGCAGGAAAAATACCACAGCAGCCCAACACTGTAACATTTAATTTCAGAAAGGGGAACTACACAAAAATGAGGAGTTTAGTTAAACAGAACTTAAAGGGTACAGTTTCAAAAATGAAATCTCTGCAAGCTGCATGGAAACTTTTTAAAGACACCTTAATAGAGGCTCAACTTGAATGTATACCCCAAATTAAAACACATAGTAAGAGAACCAAAAAAGAAGCAGTGAAAGGCAAAGAGATACATTTAAAAAGTGGAAGTTAATTCCTAGTGAGGAAAATAGAAAGGAGCATAAATGCTGGCAAATGAGGTGTAAAAATATCATTAAGAAGGCCAAAAAAGAATATGAGGAACAGTTAGCAAAAGACTCAAAAAGTAATAGCAAAAAAAATTTCAGTACATCAAAAGCAGGAAGCTGCTAAACAACCAGTGGGGCCACTGGATGATTGAGGTGCTAAAGGAGCACTCAAAGACAATAAGGCCATTGCAGAGAAACGAAATGAATTCTTTGCATAGTCTTCATGGCTGAGGATGTGAGGGAGATTCCCAAACCTGAGCCTCCTCTTTAGGTGACAGAGCTGAGGAACTGTTCCAGATTGAGGTATCATTAGAGGAGGTTTTAGAACAAATAGATAAACTAAACAGCAATAACTCACCAGGACGTGATGGTATTTACCCAAGAGTTCTGAAGGAACTCAAACGTGAAATTGCAGAACTATTATCTGGAGTTTGTAACCTATCATTTAAATCAGGTTCTGTAGGAGATGACTGGAAGATGGCTGATGTAAAGCCAATTTTTAAAAAGGGCTTCAGAGGTGTTCTTGGCAATTATGGGTCTGTAAGCCTCAGTACTGGACAAACTGGTTGAAACTGTAATAAAGAACAATATTGTCTGACATATAGGTGAACATAATTTGTTGGGGAACAGTCAACATGGTTTTAGTAAAGGGAAATCATGCCTCACCAATCTACTAGAATTTTTTGAGGGGGTCAACAAGCATGTGGACAGTGGGAATCCAGTGGATGTAGTGTACTTAGATTTTTCAGAAAGCTTTAGATAGGTCCCTCAACAAAGGCTCTTAAGCAAGGCCTGGTCTACACTACAACAGGGCCGGTGCAACCATTTAGGCGGACTAGGCAGTTGCCTAGGGTGCCGAGATTTGAGGGCACCAAAAAGCGCCCCCAATTTTTTTTTAAATGGTTGAGCAGCCGCTGCTGCTGGGACAGAGAGGGAGTCTGACCTGCTGGCGGCAGCCGGCAGTCCAGGGTGTCCCCTGGGTTAGGGCGCCTCCACAGTAGCCGGCAGTCCAGGGTGTCCCCTGGGTCAGGGCGCCTCCATGGCAGCAGGGAGCCCAGTGTGTTCTCTGGATCAGGGCGCCGCCCCGGCAACCGGCAGCCCAGGTTGTCCCCTGGGTCAGGGCGCCTCCGCGGCAGCCGGCAGTCCAGGGTTTCCCCTGGGTCAGGGCACCTCCGCGGCAGCCGGCAGCCCAGGGTGTCCCCTGGGTCAGGGCGCCTCCGTGGCAGCCGGCAGCCCAGGGCGTCCCCTGGGTCAGGGCGCTGCCCCGGCAGCTGGCAGCCCAGGGGCGGGGGTCCCCTGGCCCAGGGAAACCCCAGGCTGCCGGCTGCCATGGAGGCGCACTGATCCTGGGTTAGGGCGCCGCTGTAGCAGCCGGCAGTCCAGGGTGTCCGGAGGGGGCGGTAGGCAGCTCCCATGGAGCTACCGCAGTCGTGCCTGCGGCCAGTCGGCTGCTCGCGCGGCTCCGGTGGACCTCCCGCAGACACCACTGTGGCAGCTCCACTGGAGCCACGGGACCAGCGCGCGGGGCAGCGAAATTGCCATCCGCCTAGGGCGTTCAAAACCCTTGCGCCGGTCCTGCACTACAAGTTTATTTCGAATTTAGCTGCATTAAACCGAATTAACACTGCACCCGTCCACATAATGAAGCCCTTTATTTCGATATAAAGGGCTCTTAATATCAATGTCTGTACTCCTCCCTGACGAGGGGAGTAGCACTGAAATCGATATTGCCATCTCGGAGTAGGGTTAGTGTGGCTGCAATGCGATAGTGTTGGCCTCCGGGAGCTATCCCACAGTGCACCATTGTGACTGCTCTGGACTCATATACTTTAAGGTCAGAAGGGACCATTATGATCATCTAGTCTGACCTCCTGCACAATGCAGGCCACAGAATATCACCCACCCACTCCTGTAACAAACCTCTAACTTATGTCTAAGTTATTGAAGTCCTCAAATTGTGGTTTGAAGACTCTGAACTCAAATGCACTGGCCAGGTAGACAGGAAAAGCCCCACAAACTTTTGAATTTCATTTCCTGTTTGCCCAGAGTGGAGCGCTGATCAGCACAGGTGACCATGCAGTCACAGAATCAAAAAAGAGCTCCAACATGGACCGTACGGGAGATACTGGATCTGATCTCTGTATGGGGAGATAAATCTGTTCTATCAGAACTCCATTCCCATAGACAAAATGCCAAAACATTTGGAAAAAATCTCCAAGGCTATGATGGACAGAGGCCACAACAGGGACTCGACACAGTGCGGCGTGAAACTTAAGCTGTTGAGACAAGCGTACCAGAAAGCCAAAGAATGAAATGGACGCTCACAGAGGAAGGGGCGACTGACGACTGTATCTATCCCACAGTTCCTGCACTCTCTGGAAACCATTTGAATTCTTGACTGAGCTCCCAAAGCCTGAAGGGTCAAAAACATTGCCATGGGTGGTTCAGGATATATGTCATCAGTCCCCTCCCACTCACCCCCCCCCCACCATGAAACCGAAGGGAAAAAAATCTTTTCTTGCTTTTTTTCAGTGTCACCGTATATCTACTGGATACTGCTGGCAGACACGGTGCTGCAGCGCTACACAGCAGCATCCCCTTCCCTTCTCTTCCCCTCCCTTGCTGACGGCAGACGATACAGTGGGACTGATAGCCGTCATCGTCATCCCATGGGTGCTCCTGGCTGGCATCGGTGAGGTCGGCTGGGGGAGCCTGAGCAAAAATGGGAATGACTTCCGGTTATTCTCTTCTTTAAGTTTTGTCTCCTGGAGATTCACTTCTGCCTGGAATATCATAGCAGTTGGAGGCTGCCCTCCCCTCCCTCCTTTGATCTCTGGTTGCAGAGGCAATAAAGTCAGTGTTCAAATTCCTGCATTCTTTATTACTTCATCACACAGATAGGAGAATAACTGCCACAGTAGCCCAGGAGGGGTGGGGGAGGAGGGAAGCAATGGGTGGGGTTGTTGCAGGGGCACCCCCTAGAATGGCATACAGGTCATCATTTCTGCAGGATTTCTGGGGCTCTGACCCAGAGCGGCCTTTTGGCTCTCTGCTTCTTTAGTGGGCTTGCCTGATATTCCAGGCAGGACTGACTCTGCTTTTAGACAAAACTTAAAGAAGAGAATGACCTGGGAGGTCATTCCCATTTTTGTCCATGCGCCCCCGGCTGATCTCACCGAGGCCGGCCAGAAGTACCCATGACAGCAGCAGATGGTACAGTATGACTAGTAACCGTCATTCTCAACTTGAAAAGCAGCAGATGGGACGGTATGGCTGGTAACCATCTTTGCTAACTTGCAAAAGGCAAGGGGATGCTGCTGTGTAGCACTGCAGCACCACGTCTGTTAGCAACATCCAGTAGACATACAGTGAAATTGAAAAAAGACTGAACAGGCTCCATGGTTGCCGTGCTATGGTGTCTGTCCAGGTAATCCAGGCAAAAGGGCGCAAAATGATTGTCTGCCATTGCTTTCACGGATGGAGGATTGACTGACGACATTTACCTAGAATCACTCGCGACACTGTTTTTGCCCCATCATGCATTGGTATCTCAACCCAGAATTCCAATAGGTGGGGGAGACAGCAGGAACTATGGGATAGCTACCCATCATGCAACCCTCCGGAAATCGACGCTAGCCTTGGTACATGAACGCACACTGCCGATTTAATGTGCTTAGTGTGGCCGCGTACATGCGACTTTATACAATCTGTTTCCAAAAATCGGTTTCTGTAAAATCGGAATAATCCCGTAGTGTAGACATACCCATAAATAAACTGCCATGGGATAAGAGGGAAGGTGCTCTCATGGGTTGGTAACTAGTTAAAAGATAGAAAACAAAGGGTAGAAATAAATGGTCAGTTTTCAGAATGGAGAGAGGCAAATAGTGGTGCCCTCAAGGGGTCTGTTCTGGGACCAGTCCTATTCAACATATTCATAAACGATCTTAAAAAAGGGGAATCAATGAGGTGGCAAAATTTGCAGATGATAGAAAATTGCTAAAGATATTTAAGACCCAGGTAGATTGCGAAGAGCTACAAAAGCCTCTCTCAGAACTAGATGAGTGGGGAACAAATGGCAGTGTAGTGGGGCGGGGTCATCCCACTCCGTTATGGAAGGGGTTAAAAACAGCCCTGGAAAAGGGCTGCCCTAGAGAGCCAATCACGAGCGGGCTTGAGGCAGCCAATCAGGGCCCAACCAGGCCAGTGATGAGATAACTGGCTCTGTGGGTATGGGAAAGGCAGTGGATGTGATATATCTTGACTTCAGCAAAGCTTTTGATACAGTCTTCCACAATATTCTTGCCAGCAAGTTAAAGAATTATGGGCTGTATGATTGGACTATAAGGTGGATAGAAAGCTGGCTAGATCGTCAGGCTCAACGAGTAGTGATCAATGGTTGCATGTCTAGTTGGCAGCCGGTATCAAGTGGAGTGCCCCAAGGGTCGGTCCTGGGGCTGGTTTTGTTCAACATCTTCATGAATGATCTGGAGGATAGGATGTATTGCTCCCTGGGGGCAGGACAGGTAAATATGCTGGAGGGAAGGGATAGGGTCCAGAGTGACCTAGACAAATTGGAGGATTGGGCAGAGAGAAATCTGATGAGGTTCAACAAGGACAATGGGGGGATGGGATAGCTCAGTGATTTGAGTATTGGCCTGCTATACCCAGGGTTGTGAGCTCAATACTTGAGGGGGTAATTTAGGGATCTGGGGATTAGTCCTGCTCTGAGCAGGGGGTTGGACTAGATGACTTCCTGAGGTCCCTTCCAACCCTGATAGTCTATGATTCTGAGGGCTTCTGTGGAGAAAGAAGTCAGTCTTGCTCCAACAGTGGAGCAAGAAGGACCTAGCTGCCTCCTAGAGACAGGATTTACTTTGCACAGAGCAGTGCCAGGAAAGGGCAGGCTGAGCTGGGGAGTTCTGGCCCAGTAACCTCCCCGTCAGAAGCCTTACAGCAAAGGCCTGAGGAGGTACTGGGGATGCAGCCAGGGCAGGAAAAAGCAGCCAGTCCAACCCAATTCCTAGTGATGAGTGTCCATTACAGACTGCAGTTTGCCCCTGAGAGAAGGGGCTAGAAGATGACTGGCAGTAGCCACTGAGGCAAGGTGGGTATAGGGGATTGGGGTTCCCCTGGGAGGGGAGACCCAGAGTGTGGGGACGCTGCCAGGGACAGTACCCCAAGGGAAGGGGAACTGAGATCAGGGAGGGATGCGGGGTCTGAACTTGTGGAGATAAAGGGACTGCAGAGGCGCAGGTAAGGACAGGGGAGAAACTGGCCAGAGGAAGGCACTCCTGAGGTGGATGAGCTAATTCCCGTACTGACCAGCAGGAGGCACCATGGTGGTGAGTTGCACCCTGCTACAGGCAGATGAAATTTAATGTTGATAAATTGAAAGCATAATCTCATACTATACAGATAAAATGAGGGGGTCTAAATTAGCTGTTTCCACTCAAGATAGAGATCTCAGAGTCATTGTGGATAGTTCTCTGAAAACATCCACTCAATGTGCAGCAGCAGTCAAAAAAGTAAACAGAATGCTGGGAATAATTAAGAAAGTAATAGATAATAGGACAGAAAATATCATATTGCCTCTATATAAATCCATTTTACGCCCACATCTTGAATTCTGTGGGCAGATATAGTCCCTCCATCTGAAAAAAGATATACTAGAATTGGAAAAAGTTCAGAAAAGGGCAACAAAAATGATTAGGGATATGAAACAGCTTCTGTATAAGGAGAGATTAATAAGATTGGGACTTTTCAGCTTGGAAAAGAAACAGCTAGGGGGAGATATGATTGAGGTCTATAAAATCATGACTGGTGTAGAAAAAGTGGATAAGGAAGTTTTGTTTACTACTTCTTATAACACAAGAACTAGGGGTCACCAAATGAAATTAATTGGCAGCAGGTTTAAAACAAATAAAAGGAAGTATTTCTTCACTCAATACACAGTCAACCTATGGAACTCCTTGCCAGAGGATGTTGTGAAGGCCAAGACCATAACTGAGTTCAAAAAAGAACTACATGAGTTCATGGAGGATAGGTCCATCAATGGCTATTAGCTAGGATTGGCAAGGAAGGTGTTCCTAGTTTCTGTTTGTCAGAAGCTGGGAATGAACGACTGGTGATGGATCACTTGATGATTACCTGTCCTGTTCATTCCCTCTGAGGCACCTGGCACTGGCCAGTGTTGGTAGACAGGATACTGGGCTAGATGGACCTTTGGTCTAACCCAGTATGGCCATTCTTATGTTCTTAACAATTAGGAAAGGAATAGATAATAAGACAGAAAATATCATAATACTGTGACAAGTTTGGTCACAGAGATCCCCTTAAGACTGCCACTTGATGATCTGAGAAACCTCCCTGCCAGAATGGTCACCCCTCTGCAGTTCCTTAGACATTGAGATTCACTCAGCCCTGGGGCATCTCAGTTAACAGGGACTTGTCCCACACCCTGTGTACCACCTTTTTGGGAGTCTGAACCCCAAATATATCCATTTTACTCTGTATAAAGCTTATACTGGGGAAACTCGTAAGTACTTGCCCTCTTTATCACTGAAAGAGAGATTGCATAGCAATTTGCCCTCCTTCCCAGTAAGAATTACTTACACTGGGTTTATTAATAAACAAAAGTGATTTTATTAAGACTTCTTTCCTGAGTACTGGCTGGTGAGTCTTGCCCACATGCTCAAGGATTAGCTGATCTCCATATTTGGGGTCGGGAAGGAATTTCCCTCCGGGGCAGATTGGCAGAGGCCCTGGAGGTTTTTTGCCTTCCTCTGCAGCGTGGGGCATGGGTCACTTGCTGGTGGATTCTCTGCAGCTTGAGGTCTTCAAACCACAATTTGAAGACTTCAATAACTCGGACATAGGTTGAGGGTTTGTTATAGAAGTGGATGGGTAGGGTTCTGTGGCCTGCTTTGTGCAGGAGGTCAGACAAGATGATCATATTGGTCCCTTCTGACCTATGAGTCTATGAGTCTAAGAGTCTATAAAAAATAGGATTTAAGTGGTTTTAATTAACAGACAGAACAAAGTAAGTCACAAGGCAAAATAAAACAAAACACACAAGTCTAAGCCTAATACACTAAGAAAATGATTACCTGTAATATATCACTCTCAAAGACGTTCCAATGATCTTCTTTCACAGACTAGACTCCATCCTAGTTTGGGCCCAGTCCTTTCCCCTGGTTCAATTTTTGTTAGTTCCAGCAGACATCTTAGGTGGTAAATAGGGTTTTTTTCATGACTGGCAGCCCATTTGTCCTGCTCCACCCCCTTTTATAGATTTGGCAGAAGTTTTGTGTCTCCATTTGATGCCGTTCCCCACTTCTGAATGGAAACGTACAAGGTTTAAGATGGATTCCAGCATGAGGTGACCTGGTCACACATCTCTGTGAGACCCCAGTCTCCATTACCAATGGGCTGGCTCACACATACACAGAAAGGCTTTCAGGCAAACAAGGCCATTTGCAGCCAATTGTCCTGGTAAATGGGAGTGATCAAGTTCCTAATGCTCCATTGACGACCCTCACCTTGTATGGCTACATCAGTAACACAAGTTCATATCTCATATTTCTAGCTTCACACATAAGAATGATACATGCATACAGACAGGATGAACACATTCAGTGGATTATAAATTTTTGAATGATATGTTACAAGAGGTATTTCGCATAAAGCATAAGTCCAGTTATGTCATATTCATATTCATATGCATATTTTCATAAAGCATGTGGAGTGCAACATCACAAATACCACTATCTAAATCCATGGTACGCCCACACCTTAAATACTGCATGCCATTCTCATCACCCCATCTCCAAAAAGAGGTATTAGACTGCGGAAAAGCTCAGAGCATGTTGACCTATCAAGTTTTAGATCTTTTTCCATTTGGGGTACAAA
The DNA here is from genome assembly GCF_007399415.2 of Gopherus evgoodei. NCBI lineage: Eukaryota > Metazoa > Chordata > Testudines > Testudinidae > Gopherus > Gopherus evgoodei. Next base: position 144,757 of record NC_044327.1, read on the forward strand.
ATGAGATGTTAAGAGTGATCCCCTTCTGTAGGAATACAGGCCCACATTAGATTTAGGTGAGCTATGGTCTTTAATTGAGCTGGGATATTGGCATGAACCACAGGTCTAAAGCATGTGGTCAAAAAGAATGAGATCTTGAGAAAGAAGTTATTGAGGTAAACTTGTAGGGGCCCTTCAAAATACTAGTGTTAACTTATTTAAGGTTTGGACTGAAGTAATAGAAATAAAACATGGTTAATTGGATACCAGGTGCAATAAATAACTGGCTATAGAAGAAACTGCTTTCACTGGCCAGCTAACATCTGATAATAGGCAATGACACCACTTCTTTGCTCAAGAGTATAAAAAAATAATCTCTTAGGTTCATTGTTAACAGCTACCTGACCAAGCTGGAGCTGATCAATATTGGTGTAAGCACTCCTGGATTTATCCTCTTTGTAATTATCTTGGTCAAATGCTTGTCAATGTTTTGTTCCTGTTTGTGTAGTCAATTGCTTGTTATTTAGGCTTTTTAGGCATGTTTAGAGCAATTGTATAAATACAGTTCAGCCTTTTTATTTAATAAAGGGATGTATGGTGAAATTAGTATTGTAGTAAAACCTTGCATAAATAATAAGAATTCCAACACCTTTCTTTCTCTAAAATCTTGTGGAAACTAGTTCAGTGAAGTTTCAGGCATTTCCCAGAGCACTGCAGTTGGTGTTCGTAATGTCAGCATAAAGCAGTCAGCAAAGTTTGCGTCCTTTATTGCCTTTTCTAACTGAGAGGAAGGATCTTAATGAGGAGAATGTCCACGAGTAGTGCACATTCACATCCCATTTTCAGTTTGATTTTTGATCAAGTTCCCTTTGCCTTTTAGGGGCAGTTACTTATATCAGGGTTTCCTGGGCTTCCTTTTCTTTTTTCCTCACTTGAATAAATCTTTCCTTCACAGCAACTGGCAGCTGCCAGGCAGGTAGCTTTCTGCAGAAAATGCAGCACTTTCAGTCATGCAGGGAAGGAACTAGAAGGCTAAAAGAGCAGCCTGCTGGTCTCAGGAGCTCACTCTCCCATTTCTCTCCACATTTGTCACTTGAGCACATACACATGGTCTTTTTCCAAGGCTCAGTTTCAATGAAACAGATGCCCAAACCCGCCATACCTAGAGTTATGCTAACGAGTGTTAAGGACAGAGATAGATAATTGCACCCTTAAAGAGATCTATTTTTTTAAGTTTTGTATTGTGATTTAGATGTAATGATGTGAATGAATTTAAGTCTGTAGTTCTAATACATTCACTTTTGCCTTTTAGCTATAAAAATCAGATGGACACTGGGCTGCTGCTGCTAACACTAATGTCATGCATCAGATGAAGTGGGTATTCACCCATGAAAGCTGATGCTCCAAAACGTCTGTTAGTCTATAAGGTGCCACAGGACTCTTTGCTGCTTTAACATTAAAGGAAGTCTCTAGGAAATAAATAAATACTAATTAATGCAGGGCAGCTGCAGCACAACATGGGCAGCCAGATTAGATTTCAGCACCTACCAACTGGCATCCTGCAAGATGGCATGTTTTGAAGATAAGAGTTGGGAGGACAGAAACACTGAATACAATGTTAAACAGTGTAGACAGCAAATGACTTAGAAATTAAAGTTGGATTGTTCCGTTTTGCAAGACTTCCTCCAATGTTGAACAAAAAGGATTAAAACCCAAAGAATTCAACATTTCCCACAAAACAAAATTCTGGGGGGGGAAATCATTTTGGGTCAAACAAAATGTTTCATTCTGATAAAATCAATACATTTTGCTCCAATTTAGACTTTAAAAAATATGAAATACATTTAATTGCTAAATGAAAAATTGAAATGCTCTATTCCAAAAATGTCAAATGGGACAGTTGCTACAATATCAGTTATGCATGGGTAGCATTTGTCTACAGTGTTTTTTAACCATGTTAAAAGAATGGAAAAAATGCACCAAGACAAATCAACTGTATCATCTTTGATTATAACAGCCAAAGCAGAGTCCCCACCATCGGTAATGTTCATAGCTTAGAAAGTGTTATTGAAGAATTTCTTCAACCTCTGAGGGCACCTGCTGTAATTGATAGACATGTGCCATACAGGAAATCTTAAGAAACTGTGTTTCCACTACTGGTCTTCGCTTCCTCTTTTCTGATGTAGCTGATCCCAACTGCCAAAAGAAGCTCTGGGTCTGTGATGTGTGTGTGGCTGCAGGTGAACCCCACGCCGTGGGTGTTAGTTTTCAGACATTCTACTTTGTTTTTTCCTGAACTTGATGCCAGCAGCTGAATCTGTATATTTCCCTTCCACTTCTTTGTGGTCACATCTCAAACACAAATAAGCCTTGGCAGGGGGTTTAGATTCAGCCAATGCAGTGAGGGAGAAAGACGGGTCAGAGTGACAATGAAGGAACTTCTCTCTATTCAGTTGCTTTGGCTTCTCCTTTCTTTTCACTCCACCATAGGTAAGTACCTGCTTTTGTCTCAGTTCTACCTGTGAACTAACTGACCCTAAAGGATTGTAATTTGGGTTCCAATAGGTTTTAGTGATTTTTTTTTTGCTTTCAGTCACGAATGATGTAAAAAGTAAGAACTGTCTTCTCATAGAAACAAAACTAAACTAAAGTTGTGTCTGTCTCCTGTAGATGAGTACCAGGGAGAAAGTTTATCTACTTCAATAATTAGTTCTCACTCACAGATTATGCATATTGTGCAAAATCTCTTGCCCCTGGAGCACTGTGATCCCAGAGCTGTTTATTAGCAAAGCCAATGACTCCAGAACTAATTACCACTCAAGTAAAAGCATTAGGGCCAGATTCTCTCTTCAGTACAAGACAGAAGAATGAGGTAGGCCTAGGAACTGCTCTGACTTAGACCACCTGGGAAATGGCAGTGCGTATCTGTACTCCAGCAGGTCCCCTGCCATCCCCTATGTGCTCCCTGCACCAAGAGTTGGTGAAGGAGCCAGGTACACTGGCTTTACAGCGGCTGAGAGCTCTTCCTCTCTGGGAGAATTCTGAGCAGGGCAGTTAGCACCAGACTCTGGCCACTCTGCACTCTCTGAGTGACTGAAAAGGAGCAGACGGGGGGAGGAGAGTCTGGCCTTACAGGAGGGAGGCTTTTGACTGGCTTTTCTCACTCCAACTCTCTCCCCAACTGCCAAATTCTTCCTGTATGCCCCTCTGACCCACACTAAATCATCCTGTGGGAAACTTCCCAGCCTCCTAGCCTGAGTCAAATGTCTGTCTTTTCACTTTGAAAATGTAGTCATCCTCCTCTCTAGGCAATGACTGGGGAGGGAAAGGGGCAGCAGTGGGCGTGAGGGAGGAGCGGGGGCCCACTGACTGGGTACAGGAGGGATGGGTGACGGGGGGAAGAGGAAGAGAGGTTATGCCCGGCACTGATTAGGGGAGGGTGGTGAGGGAAATAGGCAGGCTGGGGAGTAGGGGCACCATTTGCAAGTGGAGCAGTTGCCCCCCTCAGCTTTTCATATATGTCCCATAATGTCTTCCAGCCCCACCCAGCCTTTGCAGCATAGACTATCCCATAGAAAGGTCTAAAGCTGACATAACTTCCGCACCCCTTATTTTTTCTGAAATGCCCACTTGCTGGGGAGTTCTGTGCAAAGCAAGCGATTCAACAGCTGGTGGGTGTGGCCGATGCAGTGGGTAACCACAGGTGCTCAGGTAAAAGGGAGATTTGCTGGTTCCCAATGAGAATGTTTTCCAGTGGTTTGGAGGGAAAGGAAGGTACTCGGTGTCTGGAGGAATTGGATGTAGTGAAGAGTCTCTTGAGGGCTGCCAGGAACATTGCTGTGTATCTTTTGGCTGTGACTATGCTCATATGCAACAGCCCAGCTGGATGGTACAGAGAAGATGAGTGGGATTTGTGACGGCAACACCTTCCACCAGGGGTTGGCACCACTAAACTGTGTAACAGACGCTTGAAAAAATTACTGTACCTAGTGACAGACATTGTGTGGGAGGTTGTCATTCAGTCTTTCAATTTTTTTTAAAATCACCACGGACCTCAGTTTTTACCATGCTGCTGACCCCTGCCTTCCATTGTCTGATTATTGTGAGGAATATGACTGGGAGAAAGGAGATGAAGCCCACTCTGGCATTTGATTCATGATATTGACAAAGCCAGATGAGATAACTGACAACAATAAGGGTGCTCTCTCTTGCAACCATGTTCTCTGTCTGTCTGAAGGTGCTGATGTCCTGAGGCTGGTGGATGGAGACAGCCCCTGTGCTGGGAGAGTGGAGCTTAAACACCAGGTTCAGTGGGGGATAGTGTGTGATGATGATGAAACAGAGCGGCAGTATTATTCAGTCATTTGTAAACAGCTGGGATGTGGATCTGCTGTTGCCACGTTTGAAGCTTTAATTTTTGGAGAACATTCTAGACTGACTTGGCTCACAGAAGTTATTTGTCATGGTAACGAGTCAGCTCTCTGGGACTGCAAACATGGAGGATGGAAATTGAAATCTTGCCCTTATCCTGCTGGCGTGCTCTGTTCCGGTAAGAAGTCAGCCATCCGACTCCCTCAAGGGAAAATGATGTGTATCCATGGGTGGCGGATAACATAGGCAAGCCAAGGCATTGCCTTCCCAGGCTCCCTGTACAGTGCCTTCCCAAAATAACAGGGGTGACCCCGACCATGCTCTGGCCGGCTGGGAAGGCTGGGGCAGCAGCATGGATGATAGGTTGCTCCAGGTCAGAGCCATGTGGCTGACTGACCAGCCAGAAAGGTTGGAGCTGTGGTGTGGCTGCCTGGCTGCTTTGGGGGCTGAGAGGGAGCTGGGGCCATACAGCTGTCTGGTGCTGCTGGGGGAGGGGGAGGTGTTAGCCGTTGGCAGGGGCCATAATGGGGAGGGGGCTTGGGGGCACAGGCCAGTGGCCACAATGAGGCTGGGCTCTGGTGGATGTGGAAGGGATGTGGACTTGGGCAGAAGGGGCATGGCTAGGGCTTGCCTTCCCAAGCCAGCCATTCACCCATTGCCCATGTGTGTATCACATTTCTATGCCCTGAGGGAGAAATGAATACACTCTGGGTTAACTCCTGTAACTGTTGTTATTTATATCACTGGCTAATGAGGAAATCCTGGTGTGACGCTGTGATTTGTAAAGGTTCTGAATTATGCAAATGGCAGTCTTGGCATGAAGGAGCCCTTCGTAAGAAGGCAGAGATTCCGAGGTAGACCTCTCCCTAGCCAAATGGTGTTAATTCCTCTCAGTACTGGTGATTTGATTGTCAGCACATTCTTCTCTGAACTGTTATGTGGCTGTTTCAGGGATGGACAGCACAGCTCCTCTTACCGCTCCCTGCTGGAGAAACAGCTTCACTCAATGCATTGTTTCCAAAGCAATGGCACACACAGCTATCTGATTTCCTTATAGGGTGACCAGATGGCCTGATAAAATCGAGACTGTCCCAATATTTAGGTCTTTGTCCTGCATCCTGACTGGTCTTTGCTCGAGAGGCAATTTGTCCTGATACTTCGTTCCACTGGCAGCACTCGCCATTTTTATTTTTTTCCCCTCACTGCTCCACCAGCAGCACTCTCCTTTCCTCCCCCCTCACTCGCTGCTCCGCCAGCCCCATTCGGCTTTGTTTTGCTCCGCTGGTGGACCCCCCTCCCTATGTGTCCCGATATTTTCTCCCTCTCATCTGGTCACCCTATTTGCTTATGTCATCTTGAGTCTTCTTGGACAGTGGATTACGTTTTCCTTCCTTCCCATGACAAATGGGCAGAGGTGTTTCACAAAAGGTAGAGCATTTCTCCTTAAACACTCAAGAGCTCAATCCTTGTCCCATTAAAGTCAATAGCAAAATTCCCATCACTTACAACTTTGGGCTGGATTCTCCTCCAATTGAATCCTTGGCTACTTCCAGGATGAAGCCTTTTGTATGAACAGTGAAGTGTATTATTCTTTTATAATCACCTCTATTAAGTCCTTCTATTGCATCTCACCTGATTCCTGAGGGGAAAAAAGTGGTGTTTTTTTTTAAGCATTGTAAATATTACCTTTCCCATCAGTGTTACAAAAACGGTTTTCTCTCCACTATCTTAACTAGCATTTATGTGAAATTAGTGCTTGAGTCTCTCTATGTAAGTTTGAAATTCTTTTTTTAAACTGGAAAATTTCCATATTTCTGTCTTTTTCCCCCCTTCTCTTTAACCAAGAGATTGGTTTCCTTCTCTGCCTCATCACCCTCTCCAAGCTGTACATTTGTATTTAAATCTCTCTCATCTCCACTTCTCATTTTGTTTTATTTTAATTCAACATGGTAAGAATATTCAGTAGTTTGTACAGCTGAAATTAGAAACTTCGGCAGCTAGAGATCAGGCGCCTTTTGGATATGCTTGGCATTTTCAAAAATAGGGTGTAAATGGCCCTAAAGGAGCCTGAGATTAGTGTCACTAAGGAGATTTAGGTGTTACACCTCATCACCCAATGGAATTCAAAAAAATCTGATTTTTAGGCACACAGGCTCCCTGTACAATGCATGGGGAAAGTCAGATGCCTCAGAATGGGGTTCACAAAAGCCAGCATATTGAGTGAGAAGCTGCCTACGCTAGCCAAGACTCGATGCTAAGGAGAGACGTGTCCTAACCCCTGTCCCTCAAAGGGAGTTAGGTGCCTAAGTCTGGTCTGGAAGCTTACAAGAAGTGGAAATTTGGATAGATGACTAGGGAGGAGTATAAAAACATTCCTCGGGCATGAATGGGGTGTAATCAGGAAGGTCAAGGCACAACTGGAGTTGCAGCTAACAAGGGATGTGAAGGGTAACAAGAAGGGTTTCTACAGGTATGTTAACAAGAAGAAGAAGCAGGTCAGAGAAACTGTGGGACCCTTACTGAATGGAGGAGGTGACCTAGTGACAGATGATGTGGAAAAAGCTGAAGTACTCAATGCTTTTTTTGCCTCAGTCTTCACAGACAAGATCAGCTCCCAGACTGCTGCACTGGGCAACCCAGTATGGGGAGGAAGTGAGCAGCCCTCAGTGGTGAAAGAACAGGTTAAAAACTATTTAGAAAAGTTGGACATTTACAAGCCCATGAGGCCAGATCTAATGCATCTAAGGGCATTGAGGGAGTTGGCTGATGTGATTCAGAGCCATTGGCCATTATATTTGGAAACTTGTGGTGATTGGGGGAGGTTTTTAAGACCCGGTTTGAATCATAGAATCATAGAATAACAGGGTTGGAAGGGACCTCAGGAGGTCATCTAGACCAACACCCTATCGTTCCCGGAACCTGATGGTGGAGAGGCACCTCTGGTGAGTGCACATTTGTAATGACGCTGAAAGGGTTAAATGTGATTATGTTTAATGTTTGATCTGCCCTGAACAATTGGGATGCATTCACGGCCAGTACAGCTAATAGAAAAGTCTGGTTAAGTGTCTGTGAATGGAGTGGGAATCCTCCAGGGCAATCTCCATGAAGCTCTCCTGGAGGTATTCTGAAAGCCTTTGCAGAAGGTTTCTGGGGAAGGCTGCCTTATTCTATCCTCCACTGCAGGACACTTTACTATGCCAAGCCAGTAGTCTGGAATCATTGCAGCACAAAGCATAGCAGCAAAGGGTCCTGGGTTTTGGCACATTCCTGCAGCATGGACTCCTTATCTTGCTGTCTTAACCTCAGGAGACTGATATCACTCATGTCACCTGGTTGAAATAGTGGAAGTTTAATGAGGGAAAAGTAATCCCCGCTATATGCTGACCCCCGACACATTCTGACCCCAGATATGCCGGGCTGTTTGCACTTGGCTAAAAGGGATCATCCCGGAGAACAGCCAAGCTGTGTGTGTGGGTCCCATGCCGACAGGGCATGTTGTGCACACCCAGCCCAAAACCGCAGTCCCTCCTTTTCAACTGCAAACACAAGCAGCATTGGTTGCTGTGGGGAAGGAGGGCTCTGCAGTTTGCAACCATTCCCACGTTATCAATGCTGAAGCAGAAAACCCCACCTACCCTTCTGCTTACCATGGCTGCCTGCAAACCAGATTCTGTTGCCCAGACGTGTGTATTGTGACACCATACTGGTAGGTGCTCAATTTAAAGGCAAAATGAGACCTTGTACCTAAAACAGATGTGCTGTCTGGGGTGAAGTGCTTCATTCACTGTAAAAGAGTCAACCTTGTGTTCTCAACAACGTATCTTCTGTAAAGTCTACTCTTGCTCTCCTCCCTTCCCTCTCCCCCCGCCCCACAGCTGAAAATGCACCTATGCTCCCTGCATCAACTCCGTCCCTGGGGTTATCGCAGATTAGAAGGTGAAAAAAGCACACTTGCAATGCCATGTTTGCAGAGCTCATGCAGTCCTCCCGCACTGATAGGGCTCAGCTTAATGCATGCAAGTGTATGGTGTCAGAGGCCAGGAAAGCATGCAGTGAGCATGATCGCAACACACAGGACGAGATGTTAAGGCTTATGGGGGAGCAAACAGACATGATGAGGAGGCTGGTGAAGATGCAGAAAAGGCAGCTGGACTACAGAGCCCTGCTGCAGCCACTGATGAACCGCCTGCCCTCCTCGCCAAGTCCTGAATCCTCCTCATCCAGAGATCTGAGAATGTGGGGTCGGGAAGGCTCTGGGCACCCTGCCACTCAACTCCAGGGGATGGTTCATGCAGCAGAAGGCTACTATGCAAGCAACTTTAATTTATTTATGTGGCTACAATAAGCTATGTGACCTTGTCCTTGCCTCCTTTCCCCACCATGTTATCAGACCCTTTGTACACCCAGGCTTCCTTTACTATTCAGCGGTGCCTCTGATCTCACGGTTTTTTATGAACTTTATTATGAGCTGTGGTCGGAGCAGGGATTGGTTTACAGGGAAGTACATTCATCGACAGGGGTGGCTTTGCATCAATGACAAACACACATATCACACAATTGCCTGAAAAAAACCTCTATTTCAAAGCCCCTTGATGTGCTGCGTGCCTCAATGTGCTCTTCTAATTGCCTGGTATCTGGCTGCTCAAAATTGGCCACCAGGCGATCTGTTTTGACTCCCCATTCTGCCAGAATGTCTCCTCCTTACTTTCACAGATATTATGGAGCACACCGCAAGCAGCAATAAGCAATGGGAATATTGCTTTCACTGAGGTCTAACCTACTCAGTAAACTGTGCCCTTTAGAAGGCCAAATGCACATTCTACTACCATTCTGCACTTGCTCAGCCTATAGTTAACAGCTCCTGACTACACACAACAAAGGTGTGACAAGGTTATGGCAATCAACAGATGGCTCAGGCAGTGGTGCTATAAGGAGGGCTTTGGGATGTATGGCCACTGGGAAGCATTCATGGACAGAGGACTGTTCTCTCGGGATGGACTTCACCTGAGTAAGGAGGGACTTCTAGGATGGAGGCTCGCCCAACTGATTAGAATGTTTAAACTAGGAATTTGGGGGAGATGGTTGGGAGATGTCCAGGTAATCTCCACGCCAGAATTCAACACTGAGAGGGAAGAAAACAAAGTAAGAGAGTATACAGCCATGAGCAGAAGAATGGACATAAGGAGGAAGGGTAGTGTAGATACCAGTCTAATAGGTGATACTGGTGGTAGAACGTCTGTGCCAAACCAGATAAAGAATGTGAGTGAAGCCAAATGGCAAAAATTAAGATGTTTGTACACTAATGCGAGGAGCATAGGTAACAAAATGGAGGAACTAGAGCTACTGGTGCAGGAAATGAAACTGGATGTTATAGGGATAACAGAAACATGGTGGAATAGTAGTCATGACTGGAGTACGGGTATTGAAGGCTATGTGCTATTTAGGAAAGACAGAAATAAAGTCAAAGGTGGTGGAGTAGCATTGTATATCAATGTTTAGGTTAACTGTAAAGAAATAACAAGTGATGGAATGGACAAGACAGAGTCTATCTGGGCAAAAATCACACTGGGAAAGAAAGCTACTAGAGCCTCCCTTGAGATAGTGGTTGGGATGTGCTACAGACTGCCGGGATCTGATCTGGATATGGATAGAGACCTCTTTAATGTTTTTAATGAAGTAAACAGTAATGGGAATTGTGTGATCATGGGAGACTTTAACTTCCCAGGTATAGACTGGAGGACCAGTGCTAGTAGTAATAATAGGGGTCAGATTTTTCTGGATGTGATAGCTGACGGATTTCTTCACCAAGTTGTTGAAGAACCAACAAGAGGGGATGCCATTTTAGATTTGGTTTGGGTGAGTAGTGAGGACCTCATAGAAGAAATGGTTGTAGGGGACAACCTTGGTTAGAGTGATCATGAGCTAATTCAGTTCAAACTAGATGGAAGGATAAACAAAAATAGATCTGGGACTAAGGTTTTTTATTTCAAAAGGGCTAACTTTAAAGAATTAAGGAAATTAGTTAGGGAAGTACATTGGACTAAAGAACTTGTGGATCTAAAGGCAGAGGAGGCCTGGAATTACTTCAAGTCAAAGTTGCAGAAACTATCAGAAGCCTGCATCCCAAGAAAGGGGAAAAAATTCATAGGCAGGAGTTGTAGACCAAACTGGATGAGCAAGCATCTCAGAGAGGTGATTAAGAAAAAGCAGAAAGCCTATAAGGAGTGGAAGATGGGCAGGATTAGCAAGGAAAGCTACCTTATTGAGGTCACAATATGTAGGGATGAAGTGAGAAAGGCTAAAAGCCATGTAGAGTTGGACCTTGCAAAGGGAATTAAAACCAATAATAAAAGGTTCTATAACCTTATAAATAAGAAGAAAACAAAGAAAGAAGAAGTGGGGCCGCTAAACACTGAGGATGGAATGGAGGTTAAAGATAATCTAGGCGTGGCCCAATATCTAAATAAATACTTTGCCTCTGTCTTTAATAAGGCAAATGAGGAGCTTAGAAATGATGGAAGGATGACAAATGGGAATGAGGATATGAAGGTAGATATTACCACATCTGAGGTAGAAGCCAAATTCAAACAGCTTAATGGGACAAAATCAGAGGGCCCAGATAATCTTCATCCAAAAATATTAAAGGAATTGGCACATGAAATTGCAAGCCCATTAGTAAGAATTTTTAATGAATCGGTAAACTCAGGGGTTGTACTGTACGACTGGAGAATTACTATTTTTAAGAAAGGGAAAAAAGGTGATCCGAGTAACTATAGGCCTTGTTAGTTTGACATCTGTAGTATGTAAGGTCTTGGAAAATATTTTGACGGAGAAAGTAGTTAAGGACATTGAGATCAATGGTAATTGGGACAAAATACAACATGGTTTTCCAAAGGTAGATCGTGTCAAACCGACCTGATCTCCTTCTCTGAGAAGGTAACAGATTTTAGACAAAGGAAATGCAGTGGATCTAATTTACCTTGATTTCAGTAAGGCATTTGACACGGTTCCACATGGGGAATTATTAGTTAAATTGGAAAAGATGGGGATCAATATGAAAATTGAAAGGTGGATAAGGAACTGGTTAAAGGGGAGACTACAACGGGTCGTACTGAAAGGTGAACTGTCAGGCTGGAAGGAGGTTACTAGTGGAGTTCCTCAAGGATCGGTTTTGGGGCCAATCTTATTTAACCTTTTTATTCCTGACCTTGGCACAAAGAGCCGGAATGTGCTAATAAAGTTTGCGGATGACACAAAGCTGGGAGGTATTGCTAACACAGAGAAGGACCGAGATATCATACAGAAAGATCTGGATGACCTTGTAAACTGGAATAATAGTAATAGGATGAAATTTAATAGTGAAAAGTGCAAGGTCTTGCATTTAGGGATTAATAACAAGAATTTTAGTTATAAATTGGGGACGCATCAGTTGGAAGTAACAGAGGAGGAGAAGGACCTCGGAGTATTGGTTGATCACAGGATGACTATGAGCCGCCAATGTGATATGGCCATTAAAAAGGCAAATGCCGTTTTAGGATGCATCAGGTGAGGTATTTCCAGCAAAGATAAGAAGGTGTTAGTACTGTTATATAAGGCACTGGTGAAACCTCATCTGGAATACTGTGTGCAGTTCTGGTATCCCATATTTAAGAAGGATGAATTCAAACTGGAACAGGTTCAGAAACGGGTTACTAGGATGATCTGAGGAATGGAAACTCTATCTTATGAAAGGAGACTTAAAGAGTTTGGCTTGTTTAGCCTAACCAAAAGAAGATTGAGGGGGGATATGATTGCTCTCTATAAATACATCAGAGGGATAAATATCAGGGAGCGAGAGGAATTATTTAAGCTTAGTACCAATGTGGACACAAGAACAAATGGATCTAAACTGGACACTAGGAAGTTTAGACTTGAAATTAGATGAAGGTTTCTAACCATTAGAGGAGTGAAGTTCTGGAACAGCCTTCCAAGGGGAGTAGTGGGGGCAAAAGACATATCTGGCTTCAAGACTAAGCTTGATAAGTTTATGGAGGGTATGATATGATGGGATAGCCTAATTTTGGCAATTAATTTTGGCAGTTGATCTTTGATTATCAGCAGGTAAGCATGCCCAGTGGTCTGTGATGGGATGTTAGATAGGTTGGGATCTGAGTTACTACAGGGAATTCTTTCCTGGGTGCTGGCTGGTGAGTCTTTCCCACATGCTCAGGGTTTAACTGATCACCATATATGGGGTCAGGAAGGAATTTTCCTGCAGGGCAGATTGGCAGAGGCCCTGGAGGTTTTTCGCCTATCTCTGCAGTGTGTGGCCCAGGTCCCTTGCTGGAGGATTCTCTGCAGCTTGAGGTCTTCAAACCACAATTTGAGGACTTCAATAACTCAGACATAGGTTAGGGGTTTGTTATAGAAGTGGATGGGTGAGATTCTGTGGCCTGCATTGTGCAGAAGGTCAGACTAGATGATCATAATGGTCCCTTCTGACCTTGAAGTCTATGAGTCCAGGCTGCCTGTGTATGGCTTCATGAGCCATGGCATTAAGGGGTAGGTTGGGTCCCTGTAAAGGTGTCCAGCCGAGGCCTATCCCTCGGCGGGGCTGTGGGGTATCTCACCACCTCTTCTAGCTCGCTGTCAGTCCGGGCTCTGCGCTAGTGGGGGACAGCAAACACACAGTAAGGGGCTCAGGCACTTTAAGCTGGGGCTGAGCCAAGAGTTCTAGAGTAGTCCAGGCCCTAAGTCAGGGCGGGGCCGCACCCAAACAGTGAGGGACTCAGGCCCTTAGGCAGGGGTTGCGTCAGTAGTTCAATAATAGCCCAGGCCTTAGGTCAGGGCTGGGCAGCAAGCAAATAGTCAAAGGCTCAGGCCTTTAAGCAGGGACAGTGTCAATAGTTCCAATATCAGGAGGTCCTAGCCTCTGCAGGCCAAGGAAAAGGGGGAGTCTGCCACCCCAAGGAGTTGGTGGCAGAGGGGACGCAGGCCTTCCCACTCCACTACGTTCCAGCCCGGGGCTCTAGCAGCGGCAGAAACTCACTGCTGTCAGTGGGGATCCTGGCCACAACACACTGACATCTGCTCTGGCAGTGCTGCAGCCAGACAGGTCGGCTGCCCCCGGGCTACTTCCACACTCCCCCTCGTAGGGTACCTGAGTCGTGGTAGCATCGTCGGCGGTTTCGAACACCATCGGTTCCTCCAGGTAAGTAGCAAACGGTAGGCTCAGCTGCTCCTCGGGGTAGCTGGCAAGAGGCAGGCTCAGCCCTTCCTCGGGGTGGCTGGGGAGGGGAAGGCTCAGCCAGTCCTCGAGGTAGCTGGAGCGGGGTAGGCTCGGCCAGTCCTCCGAGGGTAACGAGCGAGGGGTAGGCTTGGCTGGCCCCCTGCGACCTCAGGCCAGCTGTGGCCTTCTGCTATCTCCCCAGAGGGAGCTCGGTCGCAGACATCTGGTCTCTTTGGCAGCTGGTTCCCAACTGAGCTCTGCCGGAAAGCTTTTATACTTCCTGGTCTGTGCGGTGACCTCTGAGGGGTGGGCCCAGGACCCAGTGACTCCGCCTACGTTGGTGTTAGGGGAGGCTTGTCCCTCGGCGGGGCTGAGGGGTGTCCCACCACCTCGCTACACACACTCCCCCTCAAGGCTGGCTCCCATCCATCGGGGCCAGACCTGTCCAACTCTCCCAGGTGGGACAAGAAATCCGCGTTAGCGTGGTCCTTACCATCCCTATGGCGTACGGTAAAAGCATAGGGCTGTATTGCCAGGTACCACCGCATTAGCCGCATATTATTATTTCTCATTCAGGCCAACCAGAAAAGTGCAGCATGGTCGGTGACTAGTATGAAGGGGGCCCCCAGGATGTAATAACGCAGGGCATCGCAGGCCCATTTTACTGCCAAGGCCTCCTTCTCGATTACAGCCTAGTGCCGTTCTCGTGGAAATAATTTCCGACTGAGGTATATAACTGGGTGTTCCTCCCCATCCATCTCCTGAGACAGGACCAACCCTAGTCCGACCTCTGAGGCATCTGTTTGGAGGATGAACCCTCAGGTAAAGTCGGGGCTGTACAGGACGGGTTCGCAGCAGAGACAGTCTTTGAGGGCCCGGAAGTCACGGTCACACTTCGGGGTCCACTCCATCCATCTGGGACTGGTTTTGGTCCAGGGTCCTGTTAAAGGGGCTGCGATGGAGGCGAAGTCTGGGATGAATCTCCGGTAGTAGCCCACAAGTCCAAGGAATTGGCGGATGTGATGCTTCGTAGTGCGGGGTGGGCGTACCACTAAGGCTTGGACCTTTCCCACAAGCAGTCTCACTTGTCCCCTTCCAATAGTGTACCCCAGGTAGGTGGTCTTCTGCCACCCGATACGGCATTTCTTCGGATTGGCGGTTAATCCTGCGGCTCGTAGTGACCTCAGGACAGCCACTACCTGCTCCAGGTGGTTCTCCCAACGGTCGCTATAAATGACAACATCGTCCAGGTACATGGCCGCATACCCTTGATGAGGATGAAGGGGGCAATCCATGAGCAGCTGGAATGTTGCGGGGGTACCATGGAGACCAAAGGGCATCCGAGTGAACTGGTAGAGGCCTGTGGCTGTGGCAAATGCGGTCTTCTTCTGCCAAGCAGGGTTGAGGGAAATCTGTCAGTACCCTTTGCTTAGATCGAGGGTCATGAGAAAGCGGGCCTTGCCTAAACGGCCCAGCAGCTCATTTACCCGAGGCATCGGGTATGCGTCAAACATCAAGATGGAATTGAAACGATGGAAATCAATGCAAAAGCGCTGGGTGCCGTCCGGGTGGGGAACCAGGACTACTGGGCTATGCCACTCGCTTTGCGATAGTTCAATAACGCCCAGCTCTAGCATCGCCTGGACTTCCTCTTCAATGACCTGCCACATACGATAGGGTAAGGGCCTCGTTGACTCTTGGATTACAACCCCCGGTTCTGTCTGAATGATATGGTATACGAGGGTCGTATAGCCCAGCTGGGCGGTGAATGTCCCACGGAATGCCTGCAGGAGGCACCCAGTCTGTCTGCGTTGCTTCGCAGTTAGTGATTCTCTGAGCTGAGGCATCGTGGTGTCTTCGGTCGGGGTAACCCGGGGTCCTAATTCGGGCTCTGGGGGACAGGGATTAATTAGGAAGCCTTCTTGTTCTCGCCAGGGCTTTAGGAAGTTGACGTGATACCGCTGGGTCTTCTTCCGATGGTCTGGTTGATTAATCTCATAGGTGACCGGCCTGCACTTCCGAATCACTTCATATGGCCCCTGCCACTGGGCCAATAGTTTTGACTTGCTGGAGGGCAAGAGAAGCAGAACCCGGTCACCGGGTTGGAACTCGCGAACTCGGGCCTCCCGCCTGGTTATATCTGTGGGCCTGAGCTTCCTGCGCTACCTTCAAATTCTCTCGAGCTAGAATCCCGGCTTGGGCGAGACACCCCTGAAGCTGGAGGACATACTGCAGAAGGCCCTGAGTTGGTGATGGGGCCTGCTCCCAGGTCTCCCTCATGAGGTCCAGGTGTCCCCTTGGGCAACGGCCATACAATAGCTTGAAGGGGGAGAATTTGGTGGAGGCTTGGGGTACTTCAGGGACAGCCAGGAGCAACGGTGGGATCAACTGGTCCCATCGACGCAGGTCTTCTGGGGAGAACTTGCGCAGCATGTCTTTCAGGGTGCGGGTGAACCGCTCCACCAGGCCATCGGTTTGCGGGTGGTACACGGAGGTGCGTAGCTGCTTAAGCCCAAGGATTCTACACACCTGCTGCAGCAACCAGGAGGTGAAGTTGGTGCCCTGGTCAGTGAGGATCTCCTGCGGCAGGCCCACACGAGCAAAGACCTTGACGAGTTCATTCGCAATGGTCTTGGCGGTGATGCTCCGGAGTGGGACAGCTTCGGGGAAGTGGGTACCGTAGTCCACAATGACCAGGATGTAGAGAAACCCGACCCGGCTTCTTGGGAGGGGCCCCACCAAATCCATAATGGGTATGGGGATTACGGGGCCGGGGCCGTCTGTGTGGGAGTGGCCAGCTGGCACTCCGGACAGGAGCTACAATAGTTCCGCACCTCCTGGTGCACCCCGGGCCAGAAAAACTGGGACAGAATTCGGGCAAGGGTCTTTTCCTGGCCCAAGTGCCCGGCCACTGGGACGTCATGGGCGAGTCTCATCACGGCTCGTCGGTGGCACCGAGGCACCAACAGTTCTGTCTGGGCCTCCCTGGTATGGGAATCTCGATCCACCCAACAGAGGCAGTCGCATTGTAGCTCGAAATGGGGCCATACTTTGGCCCGGGCCGGACCAATCAGAGCGCCATCTACCACCGCCAGCTGCTCATATGCCCGACTCAGGGTGGGGTCCTCCCTCTGGTCCCGGCAGAAATCTGTGTTGATTTTGGGGACATCCGCAGATGTTAGTGGGGGAGTCTTCCAATGTGCTTTCCTGGCTCCCAGGCCCCGCCTCTTCGGCCTCCTCTGTGGGGTTCTTACGGCGGTCCCCTTTCAATGCTGGGGTGACCTTGGGGCATTCCTGCGCATGCAATCCTAGGACACTCGGAAAGTCTGGCCAGTCACGCCCCAAGATGACGGGGTAGGTGAGTCATGGGGCCAGGCTGACCACCATGGTTTGAGTGACTCCATTCACAGTAAGTGGGAGTCGGGCACTGGCATAGGGTCGAACGTTGCCATGTATGCACTGCAACTGGATGGTTCCCAGTCGAGGGTCTTCCGGGAAGCCTAGGCTTTGGCGGACTAGCGTCTGACCACAGCCAGAGTCAACCAGGGCCCATGTCTGGCAGTCCCCGAGAACTACGGGGACGGTGACTTTGGCAGCCTGTGGCAGTCAGGCACAGTTTTCTCCAGCGCAAATGTGCCCAAAGCTGCAGTCCATCTCAGTGCAGTCCCGTTGGAGGTGCCCATGCTTCCCACAGGAGAAACAGGGCTCAATTTTGAATTGTCCGGGCTGGGCCAAATCTCCCCTCTGTCTCGTAGGGGGACTCCGTGGGGCGCGGCCAGTCCCGATCTCGAGTCCCGTAAGGGTTTGCCAAGGGGGACACTCGGGAGTCTATATCGGGGCTCCTGACTCCGCGGGGGATTCCGTGGTTTGACCTGGGTGCTCACCCATCTTTCGGAGTTGGGGTGCTTGAGCTCTGGAGGGTGGCCCCGTGTAAGCTGCCCAACCAGGATTTCTGCCACCAGGAAGCCCTCCATGAGGGTGATGGCGGCTGCTACCATTGAGGGCTGGTGACGGAGGACCCAAGCCCTTCCCCGCGACGAGAGGATGTGGAGTAACTGCTCCAAGATGATTTGCTCAGTGAGCTAGCCGGGGTTCAGCCTGTCGGGCTGTAGCCACGGCTTACACAGGTCTCTCACTCCTGAGCCACCAACCGGGGGCGAGTGCCCGCGTTCTAAGTCAGACTCCAGAACCCCTGCCGGAAGGTTTCCGGGCTGATGTCTAAGGCATCCAAAATCGCTGCCTTCACCTGGGTATAGTCCCTGGCTTCCTCCGTGGATAAACCCCGGTGCACAGTTTGGGCCGTCCCCGTCAAGTATGGGGCCAGGAGGGTGGCCCACTGGTGGGCTGGTGCCCAGCCGGCAACGTGCGCCACTCTTTCGAAAGTCACCAAAAAGGCTTTGGGGTCATCTAGTGATCCCATCCTGGTCAGTCTTACGGGCGGTGTGAGTTGGGGAGCCCCGTCAGTGCCCCCCAACTGGGGCTCCATGGGGCGGGGCAGCGCCGACGCCAGCTGCTGCAAACATTGTTGCTGGAACTCCTGGTGCTGCACCGTTAGGTCCTGGATCAGCTGTTGCTGCTGGGCTCCCAATTGCTCGACAAGCTGTTGTTGTTGCTGGAGTGGGGCGGCCTGTTGCTGCTGCTGCTGCAGCAACTGGCCGCCTGCTGTCACTCCTGGCTCACCGTCAGGAGTGTGAAGAGCTTGGTCAAATCCATGTCTCCTGTGGGGGATCGCTCTCCCCATCCTGGGCAAGAGCTCCTACCTGGCTTGCCACGTGTAAAGGTGTCCGGCCGAGGCCCGTCCCTCCGCAGGGTTGTGGGGTATCCCACTGCCTCTTCTAGCTCACCATCAGTCCGGGCTCTGTGGTAGTGAGGGACAGTAAACACACGGTTAGGGGCTCAGGCCCTTTAAGCCGGGGCTGAGCCAAGAGTTCTAGAGCAGCCCAGGCCCTAGGTCATGGCGGGGCAGCAAGCAAATAGTCAAGGACTCAGGCCTTTACGTAGGGGCTGAGTCAGCAGTTCAATAGCAGCCCAGGCCTAGGTCATGGCGGGGCAGTAAGCAAATAGTCAAAGGCTCAGGCCTTTAAGCAGGAACTGAGTCAGCAGTTCAATATCAGGAGGTCCTAGCCTCTCCAGGCCAAGGCGAAAGGGGTGGGAGTCTGACACCCAAGGAGTAGGTGGCAGGGGGGACGCAGGTCCTCCCACTCCACTGCATCCCTGCCCGGGGCCCTAGCAGCGGCAGAAACTTGCCACAACACACTGTGGGGATCCTGGCCACAACACACTGACATCTGCTCTGGCAGTGCTGCAGCCAGACAGGTTGGCTGCCCCCGGGCTACTTCCACACTCCCCCTCGTAGGGTACCTGAGTCGTGGTAGCATCGCCGGCGGTCTCGAACACCATCAGTTCCTCAAAGTAAGTAGCGGACGGTAGGCTCAGCTGCTCCTCGGGGTAGCTGGCAAAAGGCAGGCTCGGCTCCTCCTCGGGTAGCTGGGGAGGGGCAGGTTTGGCCAGTCCTTGGGGTAGCTGGGGAGGGACAGGCTTGGCCAGTCCTCAGGGTAATGAGCGAGGGGTAGGCTCGGCTGGTTCACCTCAGGGTAGCGAGCAAGGGGTAGGCTCGGCTGGCCGAATTCAAGCTCAGGCTGGCCGCAGCCTTCTGCTGTCTCCCCAGAGGGAGCTCGGTCGCAGACGTCTGGGCTCTGTGGCGGCTGGTTCTCCACTGAGCTCTGCAGGTCAGCTTTTATACTTCCGGGTCTGTGCCGTGACCTCTGAGGGGCGGGTGCAGGACCCAGTGGCTCCGCCCATGTCAGTGTTAGGGGAAATACGTCCCTTGGTGAGGCTGTGAGGTATCCCACCACCTCGCTACAGTTCCCAAGGGTAACTATTGGCATTTCAATGTCACCAATGGTTATTGTCCAGTCGGAGAAGAAAGTTCCTTCCTGCAACTGTTCGAACAGCCCAGAGTTCCTAAAGATACGCATGTCATGCACCTTTCCTGACCATCACACGTTGATGTCAGTGAGACGACCCTTGAGATCCACCAGTGTTTGCAGCACCATTGAGAAGTGCCCCTTGTGGTTTATGTACTCTTTGGCAAGGTGGTCTGGTGCCAAGATAGGGATATGCGTTCCGTCTATCACCCCACCACAGTTAGGGAACCCCATTGCAACAAAGCCATGCACTTTTCCCAGAGTCACTACCCTTCTTAGCAGAAGGGTATTGATTGTCCTGGCTACTTGGATCACAGCAGCCCCCAGAGTAGATTTGCCAACTCTGAACTGATTCTCGACTGACCGATAGCTGTCTGGTGTTGCAAGTTCCACAGGCTATCGCCACACACTTTTCAACTGTCAGAGCGGGTCTCATCATGGTATTCCTGCACTTCAGGACGAGGGAAAGCAACCCACAAAGTTCCATGAAAGTGCCCTTATGCATGCGAAAGTTTCGCAGCCACTGGTCATCATCACAGACCTGCAGTACTGTGTGGTCCCACCAGTCTGTGCTTGTTTCCCAGGACCATAATTGGTGTTCCACTGTATCAGCATGCCCAATACCACCATGATATGCTAGTTGCCACATCCTTTGCCTTCAGGCACATCTGTCTGCATCTCCTCACTAGGCTTTGCACATAGTGCAGGATAATGCACGAGGTGTTTGCAATGCCTGCAAAGCAGTGTACAGCAGAGTGGAATCCATGCTTGCCATGCTATGGCATCTGCATGGATAACCCAAGCAAAAAGGCATGAATTGATTGTTTGCCATTGCTTTCAAGGAGGGAGAGAGGGAGGGAGGGGAGACTGATGACATGTACCCAAAAGCACGACAATGTTTTTGCCTCATCAGGCATTGGGAGCTTAACCCAGAATTCCAATGGCAGCAGAGACTGTGGGATAGCTACCCATAGTGCACCACTCCATGAGTCTATGCTAGCCAAGGTATTGAGAACACATTCTACCGACATAATGTGCTTAATGTGGACATGTACTGTCAATTTTATAAAAATCAGTTGCTAAATATCATCTTTATAAAATCAACCTAATTTCATAGTGTAGACATGCCCTTAGGTGTCTAAAATTAGTCTCCTAAATCCATATTAAGACATCTACGTAAGAGCATTTATTTGACTACCTAAATATCAATTTATAAGTCAAAATTTAGGTACTTATATCTGAAAATCCTGACCTGTGTGTTTCAAGCATAACCTGACTTTTAAAAAGTTTGTGTAATAGAGTCTGTGTGTGAATTCAAAGTGAAGAATGGAGGGTAATAAAACAGTAATTAACAAAAATAATGTATTAGTTTAAAAACACTAACAACTGTGTTTTTTAAATAATGTTGTCTAACTCTGCATTTTAAGCATTTAAGACACTGCCTTATTGAAACATACTCACTGCATTGTCTTATGGTTTCCAGTGAAAATATTTGAAAGTAATATTTCTCCAGATCAAGGTGTATAAGATGCTGCAGAATGTCAGTGTCTCACTCGCTGGCTTTATTGATTCTCTAGGCCATATTAAGTCCCGGCTGATTGGAGGGGAGAGTATCTGCTCAGGACGTGTTGAGATAGAACATGGAGAAACATGGGTTACGGTCTGTGATGCTGACTTCGATCTCAAAGCTGCCAGTGTTATCTGTAGTGAATCAAACTGTGGAGCAGCGGTATCGATCCTGGGAGGAGCTCACTTTAAAGAAGGAGATGGGCCAATCTGTAATGAAACACTTCAGTGTGCAGGGAATGGGTCATAACTCTTCTATTGTCCCAGGGTCTCACATTTGAATGAGACGTGCTCACATGCAAATGATGTCAGCATAGTGTGCTCAGGTAAGAATTAAAGTGATGACTCTAAAATACCAGAGATGGTTGTTCTAGACTCATGGTGTAACAATAACATGTCTTTACTGCAGAGAGCTCAGATCACTGGGTTGGTATTCAATTGTTTCAAACAAAAAATACCAAAACATTTGTCATGACAATAAAAGAATCAGCCCCCTTCTTCCCCCAGTTTCATTTTCTTCAAATATTTGTTATTCAAAGACATCAAAATCAAAGAGATCCTCTCTCCAAGATCATGCAAGGCCTAAGTAAGGAGCAGTGGCCCTGTGTAAATAATACTCATGTAATTTAAAGAGTGTATCATAATGCATATGCCCAAGGGAAACAAATTAAGGATACATGGGGAAATTTAATTCTGGAATTCAGTTTGCCTCTCTCTCTCTCTCTCTCTCTCTCTCTCTCTCTCTCTCTCTCTCTCTCTCTCTCTCTCTCTCTCTCTCTCTCTCTCAGATGAATAATAATGGTGGCTATGTGACTCAATGCTCTCTCCAGTAACCCCACAATATGTCTCTTTTTGAAGGAGCTACTGAGGAGCTGAGGCTGGTGGATGGAGGCAGCCCTTGTGCTGGGAAAGTGGAGGCTAAACACAAGGATCAGTGGGGGATGGTGTGTGATGGTGTCTGGGAAACAGAAGATGCTGAAGTTGTTTGTAGGCAGTTGGGATGTGGATCTGCTGTTAGTGTCCATGATCAAGCTCATTTTGGGTCCAGTTCTGGGCCAATTTGGCTGGATAAAGTTGCCTGTGATGGTACTGAGTCATCTCTCTTGGAGTGCAAACACAGAGGATGGGGTGTGCATAGCTGTGATCATCATAAACCTGCTGGAGTCACCTGTTCAGGCAAGAAATCCAGCCTTAAAGGTAAAATCCTCCTGAAAGAAAAGGGAATTAATCTAGAGTGTCACATTCCTCTGACCCTAATGAGAAATAAAAATTGAACCTTGTAATTCTTATTAACCTTACTGGACACTGGGGAGACATTTGTGTAATTCATATCCTCAGTCACTTGTAAACGATTTTTGCTATTTCAGCCGTGTTTCAATTTTTGTATGTCTCCCATTTTACAGCAATTTCACAGTTCATTTTCTTAATTCCAGTCAGTGGCAGAGGGGAATCATAGCCCACCAGGAGATCCAGGGCAGTGGTGCAGGTGCCTAAGGCCTCTTTGTTGGACAGTTTGCTGTCCTGAGCATTGGCTGTCACTGGTTCTGCTCTGTCTGCCCAGGAGACATGCCACTTGTGGCTGTTCTCTGCTCCCCTGCAGATCTAGGGCAGGGGCAGGAAGAGGGATGCAGGCACTTAGGAGAGTTACAGGGAGGGAGGAGGCAGCTGGTGGAAGAGGCTCCCACAGATGTATACATGTTATGGCTAGTGTGTAACATTGGCAGCAGTCAGGAAAAGCAGTCAGGCTGCCCCATTCAGGTTTGGCCCTGTCAGCCTTCTATCCTGGCGGGGGCAGCAGGGCCAGACCTGAGTGGGCACTCAGGGCAGTGGGCTGTCCAGCATTGCTCCTCCTCACCATTGCTATTGGGCAGGTCCTGCACTAGAACTCCCTCCCTAGGGCCTGCCCAGCCATGACCAGCATCCAACTGCCTATGCCCCTTCTCAGAGATAGGGGGTGACACTGCACCTGAATGGGCCAGGTTAGAATGTGGGAGCCAAGCGTTCAATGGGTGAAGTGATGGGGCTAGCAACTGCAGTGGGCCTGGCTCCACAGGGAGTGACCGTGCATGCCGTGGGGAAGTTCTAGGGGCGCCCTGGTTGGTTCCTCTCTTTCCTCCAGTTCCCACTCTCTAGAGCAATAATCACATCCCTTACTCAGCATAGGATAGTGGTGGAGATAAAAAAGCAGAATACAGGAGCTGGCTGCTCTCCCTCTTCTGGGCACCTGTATCACATCATTCCTTCAATGGGCTTCCTACTTCTGGGGTCCCCATCTCTCCCTGCTGACATTCCCTTTCCCTTTTAAGGTCCCTCTGTTTCCACCTCTGCATCATCACCCCTCACTCTGCTAATCCCAATGTTCCCTTGTCCCTCCCCACTTCTCTTGGTCTCCTAAGCTACCCATGACCCTCTCTCCCTTCCACACATTTCTTCTCCCATTTGCCCGTTCCCGCAAGGTCCTGAGTCCCGACTGCAATGCTCAGTGGTGAGGGGCAGGGACAGACATGGAGAGGAGGCTGGCTATGCATATCAGGGAGTTAGAGCTACTAGACACAAGGCTAGATTTTAAAGGCATTGGAATGCCTAAAGAAGAAGACAGGCACTATTGGAATTTTCAGAAGTGCCTAGGGACCAAACTTCCATTGAAATCACTTCCCACCACTACAACCAATCCCTGTCTCCCATTGCTTCCCACTCCAACTTCTGGCTACTATCTCCTTCTCCCTCTGCTTCTCCTTACGCTCTCCTCAGGCCTGCCTCCACATTACTCACCCTCTGCATTCTGAGTTAAGCTGCTTTCCCCTTCTTGCTGCTTGGGAGTTAGCAGTGGGCAAGAAGGGAGACATCTCCCTCCTAGCTCTGGTGCTTAGACCGCCTCAGCCTGGAACAGCAATTGAAGGGAAAATCCTATAAGCCCCTGCAACCCCGAGATGCACAGTCTGGTCACATATAGGAGCTCTGAGGGGCTGGAGTATGTTCAGTATGGAATCTTCAGAGAATTTAGCAACTGAACTCTAACAGGTCTCCACAGAGCATGTGTGAATTGCAGTTATTCAAAGGCACCTAACTTGGCCAGATTTGTGCAGGTTTTAATGAGAAAAAACAGAAGTCACATCCCTGACACCAGAGTGACCTCCCTTCCAAATTGCAAGTCCTTGCTCCAATGTAAGGAAGGAGGAGAGCTTCTCAATAAAATTTTATAAGCAATTCATCACTTGGGAAAAACAACATAATGTTGTCTAATCTCATTCTTGTAAACAGCTCAACTGTCTTTAAAAACAAAAACAAAAACAAAACAAAAAAAGGCATACGCTTGACATGGACAATTTCAGTGCAAATTGTTGAAGTTTGGTAACATTGCCAAACAATGTAAAACCAGATTTTACAATGGGAAATGGCAGGAAATCTTAACTATAGGCATTACCACTTGCAGGTGCAATGTATGTGTAAATTCTGCATAACGTATGTATCGATTTTTATCTTTGTTTACATACAGAGTGTGTGAATACATATGCAAGACTTAGCAGAATGTAACAAATTTTAAAAATCCTTATAATCATCTATTAATAATGATTTTTCTTCTCTCTCCCTATTCTCCTCCTCCTGTTTTTCAGTACCATTCATTGTGTTTTTGTCTATATTTTAAACTGGAAGCAACACTAGCTAGAAACTGTAATTTTTATGCGAGTGAATGAGGTCTAGCATGCTCAGTGAATAAGTATTAGTTACACAATATTTTTAAAATACTGATTTTCTAAATGGCAGTAGCAGATTGTGATTTAATGTAATGTTAATTATGATGACAGATTCAATGCGTACATTTTAATGATATAGCTATATCTTTAGATTGCACAGGACCAATTTTTATTCCTTTTTTCATGCTGAATTGTATATTACTCCACAGCTAGTGGCATTGAAATTAATATTATAATACATATTGCACATTGGTCTAATATTCTCACTCAATATATCTGGGTCATATTACAACCCGACTTGCTGGAGGGGACAGTGTCTGCTCAGGACGTGTTGAAGTAAGACATGGAGAAGAAACATGGTCTACAGTCTGTGATTCCCACTTCAGTCTCAATACTGCCATCGTTATCTGCAACGAACTAAACTGTGGAACAGCCATATCTATCCTGGGAGGAGCTCAGTTTGGAGAAGGAAATGGGACAGTCTGGAATGAAACATTCCAGCGTGTAGGGAATGAATCCCACCTTGTGTATTGTCCCAGAACATCACATGTGAATCAGACATGTGGTCCTGCTAATGTTGTCAGCATCATATGCTCACTTAAGACTTCACAAGGATGACTCTAAAATACCAGTGACATATTCTAGTCTACTGTGTGCCGTATCCCTTGAAGTAAGAAAAAAGACAGGACTCAGCTGGAGTCATAGATCATAGAATATCAGGGTTGGAAGGGACCTCAGGAGGTCATCTAGTCCCACCACCTGCTCAAAGCAGCACCAATTCCCAACTAAATCATCCCAGCCAGGGCTATGTCAAACCTGACCTTAAAAACCCCTAAGGAAGGAGATTCCAGCACCTCCCTAGGTAGTCTATTCCAGTGCTTCACCGCCCTCCTAGTGAAATAGTGTTTCCTAATATCCAACCTAAACCTCCCCCACTGCAACTTGAGACCATTACTCCTTGTTCTATCATCTGCCACGACTGAGAACAGTCTAGATCCATCCTCTTTGGAACCCCCTTTCAGGTAGTTGAAAGCAGCTATCAAATCCCCCCTCATCCTTCTCTTCCGCACACTAAACAAGCCCAGTTCCCTCAGCCTCTCCTCATAAGTCATGTGCCCCAGCCCCTCTAATCATTTTTGTTGCCCTCAGCTGGACTCTTTCCAATTTTTTCACATCCTTCTTGTAGTGTAGGGCCCAAAACTGGACACAGTACTCCAGATGAGGCCTCACCAATGCGGAGTAGTGAATGCAAAAGTGTTCGTTTGTTTAGGACACTGGAAACAGGCCATATGGTTGCCCAGGTGTATAAACTGCAAACTTGGAACACAAACTGTGCTGCACAGTGATGTTACAAAGAAACTCTCTAAATCCTAGATCAGATTAACCAATTATGGAAAGTATTCTGGACTACATTAATAAATATACTAATAAAATGTCCTTACTATGAATGGAACTTGGATCACTGAGCTAGTATAAATTTGTTCTAAAACATAGAAACAGAAACATTTTGATGTTATAAAAGAATAAAATTCCATCATAATACTTGATAATAAATAGCTCAAAGGGTCTCTCTCTAAATCCTTCTCCTTCTCTCCAGGGCACCCAGGGTTCCAGCTGGTGAACGGCAGCACACAGTGCTCAGGGAGAGTGGAGATCCAGGCGCATGGTGACTCGCATTGGGACTTATCCATCACCAATGTCCTTTGCAATCAGCTTGACTGTGGATTTGCCATATTGGCTTCGGGCGAAGGATACTTTGGGGAAGGAAATGGCTCTGAGTGGACAGACTCACTTCACGATAAGAGTTCTGACCTGCACTTGGGTCTCAACCCTGTTACCACATTAGAGGCACCTCAATGCCCACATGGTAATGATGCCAGTGTAATTTGTTCAGGTAAATGCAAGAGAAATGCAGGATTAATGACATCTACCCTTCAGTGTATGACCCTGCCTTCCAGCACAGGAGGATCTCTGGGCACAGGGAGAGGAACAGTGGTCTCGATTCTAAATCTAGCTATAAAAGGAGCAGAAGCAGCAGCCACATTGGGGGCACAACTGAGGTTTTATCTTCAAGTTTGGCACAGCATCCTTGTTGCCTTTTTATTTTCTTTTTCTCTTTCTTTACAAAATAGCACCACAAAAGCCACTTTCTATGCTTTGAGAACAGTTGCTGTTCAAGGATTGGGCATAAAGTTGTCATTAATTTCACTATTTCACACTTCACTTCCTTCGGAATCCACGAGTGCCATTCATCTGGATTTGAGTCTCATTTGTCCACATGTGGATATAAATGGAAACCTTGAGACACAAGCAGGTCCTTGTCTCATGATCGCAAATTGGGTACTAACCCTTCTGATTAGTAATTTACCACAGTAATTCATGTCCACATACTTTCTGTAGTGGGAGGGGGGACAAAACTGGACGCAATAGTCCAGACATGGCCTCATCAGTGCTGAATAGATGGGAATAATCACTTCCCTCGATCTGCTGGCAATGCTCCTACTAATGCAGCCCAATATGCTTCTTGGCAACAAGGGCACACTGCTGACTCATATCCAGCTTCTTGTCCACTATAATTCCCAGGTCCTTTTCTACAGAACTGCTGCTTAGCCATTCAGTCACCAGCCTGTAGCAGTGCTTGGAATTCTTCTGTTCTAAGTTCAGGATTCTGCACTTGTCCTTGTTGAACCTCATCAGGTGTCTTTTGTCCCAATCCTCCAATTTGCCTAGGTCACTCTGTATCCTATCCCTATCCTCCAGCATATCTACCTCTCTCCCTAGCTTAGTGTCATCCACAAACTTGCTGAAAGTGCAGTCCACGCCATCCTCCAGATCATTAATGAAGATGTTGAACAAAACCAGCCCCAGGACCAACCCCTGGGGCACTCCGCTTGATACCAGCTGCCAACTAGACATCAAGCCGTTGATCATTACCCGTTGAGTCTGACAATCTAGCCAGCTTTCTATTCACCTAATAGTCCATTCATCCAATGCATACTTCGTTAACTTGCCGGCAAGAATGCTGTGGGAGACCGTATCAAAAGCTTCGATAAAGTCAAGCTATATCACATCCACCGCTTCCCCCATGTCCACAGAGCCAGTTATCTCATCATAGAAGGCAATCAGGGTAGTCAGGCATGACTTGCCCTGGTGGCTCCATGTTGACTATTCCTGATCACCTTCCTCTCCTCCAAGTGCTCCAAAATGGATTCCTCTGAGGACCTGCTCCATGATTTTTCTGGGGACTGAAGTGTGGCTGACCAGTCTATAGTTCCCTGGGTTTTCCTTTTTCCCTTTTTTAAAGATGGGCACATATTTGCCTTTTTCCAGTCATCCAGGACCTCCCTTGATCTCCATATGTTTTCAAAGATAATGGCCAGTGGCTCTGCAATCACACCAGCCAACTCCCTCAGGGCTCTCGGATGCATTAAATCAAGTCCCATGGACTTGTGCATGTCCAGCTTTTCTAAATAGTTCTTATCCTGTTCTTTCACCACTGAGAGCTGCTCACTTCCTCCCCATACTGGGCTGCCCAGTGCAGCAGTCTGGGAGTTGACCTTGTCTGTGAAGACTGAGGCAAAAAAAGCATTGAGTACTTCAGCTTTTTCCACATCATCTGCCACTAGGTCACCTCCCCCATTCAGTAAGGGTCCCACACTTTCCCTGACCACCCTCTTGTTACTAACATACCTGTATAAACCCTTCTTGTTACCCTTCACATTCCTTGCAAGCTGTAACTCCAGTTGTGCCTTGGCTTTCCTGATTACACCCCTGCATGCCTGAGCAATATTTTTATACTCCTCCTTAGTCATCTATCCAAGGTTCCTCTTCTTGTAAGCTTCCTTTTTGTGTTTAAGCTCACTGAATATTCTCTGTTAAGTCAAGCTGGTCACCTGCCATATTTGCTATTCTTTCTGCACATATAAGGAGCCAGGCACCCAGGCAGCGGCACAGACAGCGGCAGCGGCACAGGAGCCAGCGAACAGAGCTGCTAACAGGGGAGTTCCAGTGGGAGTTCTGTTGGAGGAGCAGGTTTTTGTAGTTTGTGGATTGTATTGTGGAGTTTGTGTGTGAGTTAGTGTGTGTGCAGGCTGCTAGGGGCTGTGTGCTGGGAGCGAGGCTGAGCCCTGAGTTGGGGGCGGGGCTTACCTGATTAGGGGTCCTATATAAGGAGCCAGGCACCCAGGCAGCGGCACAGGAGACAGCGAACAGAGCTGCTAACAGGGGAGTTCCAGTGGGAGTTCCCAGGGCGCAGGGGAGACCAAGGCTAAGAAACCAGGAAGTCAGACAAGGGAAGGGGCAGGGTTCCAGTGCTCGTTGGTGGCCTGTGGTATGGTGTGATGCGTGGACTGCCAGGCACAGAGGTGGAACTGTATTATGGAGGCAGAGGGAGCAGGTGGAGCCATGCTGAGGATGACCGGATGCGGTAGCTGTGGCATGTACATGGTCCTGGAAGGGGCACCTGAAAGGAGTTTTGTCTGCATGAAGTGCCGCCTGATAGAGCTGCTGGAAGAAAAGATAAGAGGACTGGAGATGCAGGTGGATACCCTGGCTGAGTTCAGAAGGGGGTTCGAGCAGATGATGGAACACAGACATGATGACGCGCAGGAGATAAGCTCAGAGGAGCGGATAGAAGCAGGACCAGAGAACTCTGAGGAGGGGCTGCTGGGTGAGGAAAGTGGACGGTGACTAGGAGAACCAGGCAGAGGAAAAGACGGGCCAGCGATGGAGAAATAGAACTCAGGAACAGGTTTGCTGAGTTGGGAAATGAAGATGGAGCACAGCAGGCTGCTGAAGGAGAAAGGGCGAGGAAGAAGAGGCGAGCAGCTAGTCCTGCAGAAGGAGGAGAGGAGTCAATGGAGGCGGCACCGAGTATGAGCCCTAGGAGGATTGCAAGGGCGAATACAAATCGAGAGGACTTGCGGCAAGCTGGAGTGGGGGATAGACCGGAGAATCACACTGTCGCCAGGAAAAGGCAAGTCTACGTGATTGAAGACTCTTTACTGAGACGAATAGACAGGCCTGTAACTAGACCTGATCGGGAGAACAGAAGGGTGTGCTGTCTGCCAGGGGCTAAGATACAGGATGTGGACCAGAGGCTGAATAGGATCCTAGCGGGAGCGGGAAAGAATCCGTTGATTGTCCTTCATGTGGGAACAAATGATACGGCTAGTTAAATGCTGGACTGTATCAAGGAGGATTATGCCAGACTTGGGAAGACGCTCAAAGAAATCGAGGCTCAGGTGATCTTCAGTGGGATTCTGCCGGTTCCTAGAGCAGGGCGACGAAGGAGTGACAAGATTATGGTGATCAACAGATGGCTCAGGCATTGGTGTTACAAGGAGGGCTTTGGGATGTACAGTCATTGGGAAGCGTTTACGGACAGACAACTGTTCGCTCAGGATGGACTTCATCTAAGTAAGGAGGGAAATAGAATTCTAGGATGGAGGCTCGCCGACCTCATCAAGAGAGCTTTAAATTAGGAAGTTGGGGGAGATGGTTGGGAGATGTTCAGGAGATCTCCACGCCGGAATATAACCTGGAGAGGGAAGTAAACAAAGTGAGAGGGGATACCCTTGCGGACCAAAGAATTGATCCAAGGAGGAATAGTTGAGTAGAAACCAGATCAACGGGTGATGCTGGTGGCAGAAGGTCTGTGCACGACGGGGGAAAGAATGTCATTGACGCTAAACGCCAAAAATTAAAATGTCTGTACAGTAATGCGAGGAGCCTAGGTAACAAGATGGAGGAACTGGAGCTACTGGTGCAGGAAGTGAAACTGCATATTGTAGGGATAACAGAAACCTGGTGGAATAGTACTCATGACTGGAGTACAGGTATTGAACGCTATGTGCTGCTTAGAAAAGACAGGAAGAAAGGCAAAGGTGGTGGAGTAGCCTTGTACATCAAGGATGAGATAAACTGTAATGAAATAAGAAGCGATGGAATGGATAAGACAGAGTCAGTCTGGGCAAAAATCACACTGGGTAAAAAGCAACTAGAGCTTCCCCTGAGATAGTGCTTGGGGTGTGCTATAGACCGCCGGGGTGTGCTATAGACCGCCGGGATCTGATTTGGATATGGATAGAGACCTCTTTAATGTCTTTAATGAAGTAAACACAAAGGGGAAATGTGTGATCATGGGAGACTTCAACTTCCCGGATATAGACTGGAGGACGAGTGCTTGCAAGAATAATAGGGGTCAGATTTTTCTGGATGTGATAGCGGATGGATTTCTTCATCAAGTAGTTGAAGTACCTACGAGAGGGGATGCCATTTTAGATTTGGTTTCGTGAGCAGTGAGGACCTCGTAGAAGAAATGGTGGTAGGGGTTAACCTTGGTTCGAGTAATCATGAGCTGATTCAGTTCAAACTAGATGGAAGGATAAACAAATGTAGATCTCGGATTAGGGTTTTCGATTTCTCGAGGGCTAATTTTAAAAAGTTAAGGAAATTACTTAGGGAAGTGCATTGGACGGAGGAACATGCGGATTTAAATGCGGAGGAGGCCTGGAATTACTTTAAGTCACAGCTGCGGAAATTGTCGGAAGCCTGCATCCCAAGAAAGGGGAAAAAAACCATGAGCAGGACTTGTTGGCCAAGCTGGATGAGCAAGCAACTCAGAGAGGGGATTAGAAGAAAGCAGAAAGCTTACAGGGAGTGGAAGAAAGGCAGGATTAGCAAGGGAAGCTACCTTGGTGAGGTCAGAACATGTAGGGATAAAGTGAGGAAGGCTAAAAGCCGCATGGAACTGGACCTTGCAAAGGGAATCAAAACCAATTGTAAAATGTTCTACAGCCACATAAATAAGAAGAAAACAAAGAAAGAAGAAGTGGGGCTGCTATACACTGAGGATGGAATGGAGGTTAAGGACAACCTAGGCATGGCCCAATATCTAAATAAATACTTTGCCTCAGTTTTTAATAAGACTAGTGAGGAGTTTAGCAATGATGGAGGGATGATAAGCGGGAATGTGGATATGGAGGTGGATATTACCGCAACTGAGGTAGAGGCCAAACTTGAACAGCTTGATGGGACAAAATCGGAGGGCCCGGACAATCTCCATCCGAGGATATTAAAGGAACTAGCGTGTGAAATTGCGAGCCCATTAGCGAGAATTTTTAAGCAATCGATAAACTCAGGGGTTGTGCCGTACGACTGGAGGATTGCTAACGTAGTCCCTATTTTTAAGAAAGGGAATAAAAGTGATCCGGGTAATTATAGGCCTGTTAGCTTGACGTCTGTAGTATGTAAGGTCTTGGAAAAAATTTTAAGGGAGAAAGTAGTCAAGGACATAAAGGTCAATGGTAATTGGGACGAATTTCAACACGGATTAACTAAAGGTAGATCATGCCAAACCAATCTGATCTCCTTCTTTGAGAAGGTGACGGATTACTTAGATAAAGGAAATGCGGTAGATCTAATTTACCTCGATTTTGGTAAGGCGTTTGACACGGTTCCGCATGGGGAACTCTTAGTTAAATTGGAAAAGATGGCATGAATATGAAAATTGTAAGGTGGATAAGGAACTGGTCAAAGGGGAGACTCCAGCGGGTCATATTGAAGGGTGAACTGTCAGGCTGGAAGGAGGCTACTAGTGGAGTCCCTCAAGGATTGGTTTTGGGACCGATCTTATTTAACCTTTTTATTACTGACCTTGGCACAAAGAGCAGGAATGTGCTAATTAAGTTTGCGGATGACGCAAAGTTGGGGGGTATTGCTAACACTGAGAAGGACAGGGATACTATTAAGGAAGATCTGGACCACCTTGCAAACTAGAGTAAGAGTAATAGGATGAAATACAATAGTGAAAAATGCAAGGTCAAGCACTTAGGGATTAATAATAAGAATTTTAGATATATGTTGGGGACGCATCAGTTGGAAGCGACAGAGGAGGAGAAGGACCTTGGGGTATTGGTCGATAGCAGGATGACTATGAGCCGCCAATGTGATACGGCTGTTAAAAAAGCAAATGCGATATGCATTAGGCGAGGTATTTCCAGCAA
Organism: Gopherus evgoodei; assembly: GCF_007399415.2. Taxonomy (NCBI): domain Eukaryota; kingdom Metazoa; phylum Chordata; order Testudines; family Testudinidae; genus Gopherus; species Gopherus evgoodei. Next base: position 177,509 of record NC_044327.1, read on the forward strand.
GGATAAGGAGGTGTTAGTACCATTATATAAGGCGCTGGTGAAACCCCATCTGGAATATTGTGTGCAGTTCTGGTGTCCCATGTTCAAGAAGGATGAATTCAAACTGGAACAGGTCCAGAGACGGGCTACTAGGATGATCCGAGGAATGGAGAACCTGCCTTATGAAAGGAGACTCAAAGAGCTTGGCTTGTTTAGCCTGGCCAAAAGAAGGCTGCAGGGGTTATGCTTGCTCTATATAAATATATCAGAGGGGTTAACGTTAGGGAGGGAGAGGAATTATTTAAGTTTAGTTCTAATGTAGGCACGAGGACGAATGGGTACAAACTGGATATTAGGAATTTTAGACTTGAAATTAGACGAAGGTTTCTAACCATTAGGGGAGTGAAGTTTTGGAACAGCCTTCCGAGGGAAGTAGTGGGGGCAAAAGACTTATCTGGCTTCAAGATTAAGCTTGATAAGTATATGGAGGGGATGTTATGATAGTTTAATTTGGGCAATTGATCTTGGATTATCACCAGATAAGTCTGCTCAATGGTCTGCGGGGTTGTTGGATGGGATGGGAACTGAGTTACTGCGGAGAATTCCTTCTTGGATGCTGGCTGGTGAGTCTTGCCCACATGCTCAGGGTTTAGCTGATCGCCATATTTGGGGTCGGGAAGCAATTTTCCTCCAGGGCGGATTGGCAGGGGCCCTGGAGGTTTTTCGCCTTCCTCTGCAGCGTGGGGCACGGGTCGCTTGCTGGTGGATTCTCTGCAGTTTGAGGTCTTCAAACCAGTTTTGAGGATTTCAGTAACTCAGTCCTGGATTAGGGGTTGTATAAAAGTGGATGGGTAGGGATCTGTGGCCTGCCTTGTGCTGGAGGTCAGACTAGATGATCATATTGGTCCCTTCTGACCTATGAGTCTATGGTTCCTGTGCCCTCAATAAGGCTTCTTTAAAATATAGCCAGCTCTCCTGGACTCCTTTCCCCCTCTTATTAGCCTCCAAGGAGATCCTGCCCATCAGTTCCCTAAGGGAGTCAAAGTCTGCTTTGCTGAAGTCCAGGGTCTGTATTCTGCTGCTCTCCTTTCTTCCTTTGTCAGGATCCTGAACTCAACCATCTCATGGTCACTGCTGCTCAGGTTTTCACCCACTTCTATTTCCCCTACCAATTCTTCCCTGTTTGTGAGCAGTGGGTTAAGAGACGCACGGCCCCTTGTTGGTTCCTCCAGCACTTGTACCAGGAAGTTGTTAGTCACTTGGACACTAAAATTATTTCTAAGCTTAGGGTAAAACTTGTTAATAAAAAGGTATTATGCTTTTCAGTCATTTACAGGCTTCTTATCTCAAATATTTGCTTTCTGAGAATGTCATCTAGAATTACAAAATGGTCACTTGAATAAATGGAAATAAAAGTACAAAACAGTCCTTTGCTCTTTGACCAGAAAAGCAGTGTACAGATGAATATTTCCAGCTAAGCTTTAAAGCCATTACTCCACTACACAGCGCACATAGCGAGACAAGTTTGCAGAAAGTCATGGAGGAATCTTGCAAGCTACTGAGAATGGGAAAGGGATGACATTTTATGGGAACAAATTAAAACCCTTAAACATCAAAGATTTTGTCACAGAGGTCATGGCCATGACAAAATATAACCCTAACCCCCCTCAAATTTGACTGAAGAATAGGTCCTGTGGGGTCTGAGAATTACAGAGTGTATAGCAGATGAGAAACCATCTGGCAACCTGCAACATCTTCACATCTGGAATAGCACAGTTAGAAAGTGTCTATCATTTGCTCAGATGTTTTATTTCTAAATTCTTACAAAAACTTTCTTGTAGGATAAGAAAATGACACATTAACAAATGTGATTTATACCTACAGAAAACAAACAGATCAGACTGGTGAATGGAATGGATCACTGCTCTGGGAGAGTGGAGATTTATTACAATAGCACCTGGGGGACAGTCTGTGATCATTCCTGGGATCTATCAGATGCCAACGTTGCTTGCAAACAACTGAGATGTGGACATGCCATCAATGCATCTGTCTCTGCTCCATACGGGCTAGGATCTGGGAAGATCTGGCTGGATGATGTGAATTGCTCTGGGAACGAATTCAATCTCTGGGTGTGTCCTTTCAGGGGATGGGGTCAGCACAATTGTGGAGATCATGAAGATGCTGGAGTTATCTGCTCAGGTCAGTTTTATGAACGTTCTCTTCAACCTGATTAAATTTAAAGCAATAAAATAAGAAGTCAGCAGATAAAGATACAGGAGCATCTCCTTGCTGGTCACACAGTGTTTTGGTATTTGTTGCCTTTCAGGTCCTGACAGCTGAGTTCAAAGCCATATATGAGTCAGAAGTGAGAAAGATTCTAGTGTGTCTCTTTTCTTACTCACTTACTCATATATTTCATCCCCTAATAATAAAAAATGGCAAAACACCGATTAAGAGAGGCAAAAGACTTGAGCAGTTGATTGAATGATTGCTGCAGGTTAGAAATGCTATCTGGGGGCCCAGAACAGAAATAGCATGTGAGTCTCAGTGTCTTCATTAATGTGAACTGTCAGCACTGAAATGATTGAGGTACAAAGGTTAATCAGTATCTCGCCACATTTGTACTTGTCTGTTCATTGCACAGATCTAGAGTTAATCAAACTAATACAATAGGTGTCCCTACTTCCTTCTATTCCCCAGGAAGACCATGACCCATTCTGAAATTCATATATGTTGCCAGTATTAGATTGGGAATTGTAGAGGGAAAGCTATGTCGCTGGAGTTCACAACTGCAAAATTTAGCATCTGCCGTATATAATATAAGGACATAAGATGGTTACGTGAGTTTAATTAATCCAATACCTTCACCTTGTGCACTATGACTGTATGGAAATTAAGGTTGCTTTGCTATAATATGCAGTCAACAAATTACAGACAGAAAAATAAAGATGGACATATAAGAGTTGACACAGAATATTTAACGTAACACTGGGTGTTGAAATTATCAAGAAATAATAATTTAAAATATTACATCAAATCAGTCTTATTATAAAGAGGTTCTCACTTTAATTCTATAATATTCTGGGTAGACAGTTTTGGTATCACTACTGAGCTATATATCCCCAGTTCAGAAGCTTCCCTATTTGAGAGACACTGATCCCAACTCCTTGGATCCTAACACAGAGAGAAATTAACCTTTCCCTCTCCTTTCCCCCCTCCCAGACTTTTCCTGAGAAGTACACTGATCCAAACTCCTTCGATCCTAAAACAGAGAGGAATTAAGCTTTTCCTCCCCCTTCTTTCCTTTCCTCCACCAATCCCTGGTGAGTTCAGAGCCACTCCCCATGGTTCTTACACAGGAATAAAAAAATCAATCAGGTTCTTAAAAGAAAGAATTTTTACTTTTTCTTTCTTTTAATCAAAGAAAGAAAAAGTAAAAATTATCTCTGTAAAATCAAGATGGAAAAATGTTTACAGGGTCTCAGCTTCACCTAGACCAGAAGGACTCCCCCTCCCAGCCTAAGTATAAGTTACAGCAAACAAAGGTGAAATATCCTTCCAGCAAAATACACATTTGCAAATAAAGAAAACAAACATAAATCTAATCCGCTTTCTATCTATTACTTACTATCTGGAACCTGAGAGACGGTTTCAGTAAGATTGGAGAAATCTGGTTACATGTCTGGCTTCTCTTAATCCGAAGAGAGAACAAAGAACAGAACAAAACGCACAAAACAAAGACTTCCCTCCACCAAGATTTGAAAGTATCTTGTCTCTCGATTGCTCCTCTGGTCAGGTGTCAGCCAGGTTCACTGAGCTTGTTAACCCTTTACAGGTAAAGGAGACATTAACCCTTAACTATCTGTTTATGACAGATGCCAAAGCCTAGGGACAGGGAGCTTTGCCAGAGTGGAGCCTGCAGGTCACATGCTGGGGGGCTGACACAGGCTCAGTGCTCTGGAACAGCTCTGAACCAAACCCAGGCAGAGTCCTCACAAGTGTGACACTGCTCAGGGGATGCTGTCACTGGGGGAAACCTCCTTGCCTTCAGCATGTCCTGGGACTGACCTTGGACCTTTCAGCACCCCTGTTCCATGCCAGGAGCTTCCTGTAGTGAGTCACCTTACCAGGACACCTGGGAAAGCCTTACACTCCCCCCCAAGAAGTCATGCACCCCCAACTTCCACAATCACCAGTGACTCTCAGCCAGCATTGTAAAACAGAAGGTTTATTAGTGCTCTGGAATACAGCCTGGGAAAGTTCTTTGTTAGCACAGGAAGTAGGAAGATTCAGCAAAGTCCATCTTCATGAGACCCAAAACTCAGAGCCTGGGCTCTCCCCTTGAGTCTCAAAACCAGCAGACTCCTTGCTTCCAACAGCCCAGCTCAGCCAGGCCCTTTTGTCCCTCTTCTGTCCTTGGTTCGCTTTCCCTGGCAATCTGGTCACCTGGCCTCCACCTCTTTCTTTGTTCTCTGAAGGATGTAAATCAGACCGTGTAGAGGTCAAGCAGAGGAGTTTATTGCACACAGCGCTGGCAAAGTGTCACCTTGCTATTAGGCTCAGAGGCACTGTCAATTAATTGATTGCAACAGAATATATAGATTTTCCATGGGTGGGGGAAAGTGACGGGGTAGGCAGTTCCGCACCCCAGCTTAGGTTTTGCAGCAAGACAAGATAAGCATATTAGCCAATGGTTAACAGGTTACATAATGTCTCCACCCATGGTCTCAAGTTAGCAAGTTAACATTTAATGAATACTTTGATAAAATGTTACTAGTATAAAATATCTATGTTGAATTCTGATTTGGGGTCCATAGGAATGGAGCAACTCCTTTGATTGTCCAACAGGTACATTCCTAGGGGTTAAAGCAAAGAAACAGTGAAAGTATATGGCAATAAAGATTCTTTTTTGTGTGTCTTAAGGCAGGTGTTGGTTCCTCGGAAGGGAGCTGGAAGGATGCCATATCTTATACTGACATGTGCCAACTTCTCATAAACTCAAGGTTGGATTTGTGGGAAGAACGTCTCCCTACAGAAGAGACTAACACAATAGGAACAGGGATTCTTTGTTCAATCTGCAACTCTGAATAAGACACAATTCTTTAGTTCTCAGCTCCAACACCTGGCAACTTGCTGACCAAGCCCATCTTAGCAAGCAAGGCTTTCTGTTTACCCCAGCTTTCTCCTAGCTGATCACGATTTGCTAGGCCTCTGGTACCTTGACCATGCTCTGGAAAAGAGCTGGCACAATCCATAGACCAGGTTGTTATATAAACTGCATATGGATTTGAACCCATCGCACCCAGTAATGGCAAAGTTCTTGGTTCAGGCTTGTAGCAGTCATGGAATAAACTGCAGGTTGAAATCAAGTCTCTGGAGTCCATCCACAGCTGGGATGGGTCATTCAGTCCTTTGTAGAGCGCTTCAGTTTGTAGCAAAGTCCCTTCAGAGGTATGAAGCAGGATTGAAGACATGATGGAGGCGAGGCATCAGCATTTTATAGTCTCTTGCCATGTGGTCTTCGCTTTCTTTGTCCCAAGGACACTTTATCCAGCATGTGACATAGAAAATCCTTAGAGTTCTGTCCATAAGCAGTTCCCTGCATACCTTGCTGTGTCACACGGTGTATCTGCCTTTTCTCAATGGGTCGATTGTATAGCTGATGGTCCTTAATGAACCATCAAGCAGGCTGGGCAGAACTGACACCAACTTGTCTGGGATGTTCCCCGGAAGCAGAGCACACGTTTGAAATATGGGCAGCATAGAGTCAATATTTATAACGTCAACTACAAAAAATGATACACATCCAGAAACAGCATAATTCTAATCAGCCAATCATAACCTCTCCACAGACCCCTTAAAAGACAACCTTTCTACAATATCGGCTGCACATATATAACAGTGGTCGCAACAGTGATCTATACAGTTACAGATTATGTCAATAACATTACAGGAAGTGGCACGGCATCAGTGAGACTGATACTGGAATACCGCCTCCAGCTTTGGTGTCCTCATTTGAAAAAGATGTTGTGAAATTGGAGCTGAGGCAGCAAAGAGCCACCAAATGTTCTGAGAGCTGGAGAAAAATGATTTCTAGTGAGCTATTGAACGAGCTCAACCTGTTTAGCTTATCAAAAGAACATTGAAAGGTGACTTCATTGAAGTGTTGAAGGGCCTTAATGGAGAGAAAAGATTGGGTATGAAAGGGCTCCTTAATCTAGCAGAGAAAGGCATAACAAGCTCCAATGGATGGAAGGTGAAAAGAGACAAATTCATATTACAAACAAGGCACAAAAATTCAACAGCGAAGATGTTTCAACACAGAAACAAGCTACCAAGGAAAGTGGTGGATTCACCATCTCCAGATGTCATTTAATGAAGACTAGATGCCTTTCTGGAATGTGTTTGCCCCAGATGTAGCTGTTGTGTCGTACAGGAGGCTTGTGATATGCAGGGGGTCAGATTAGATGCTCTAATGGTGTCTTCTGGCCATAAAGTTGACTAATTTCTGAAAAACTGACTGTAGTAATGGGAGCAGCATCTGATGTTTTCCTGTCTAGCCGGCTTGCTTCCTAGAACGAACGCTCCTTGAGTAGGGTGACCACAGGGAGTAGCTCAAACCTCCAAAGTGCCTGGCCAGGGGCAGGACATTAGCACAGCAAGGAAGGGGTGTGGCAGTGACATCACAAAGGCCTTTTGCAGGACCTCAGACTATTGGTCAAAGGTGGTGGGGAGGTGGTGACCTCACAGAGAGATGCTGACATCAGCCAGGCAGGACAGGGGCGAGGGGCCAGGGAAACCTCAGACACCCCTGTGGCTTTGCTTCAGCAAGTCTCCTTCTCCAGGTCTCTCTTTGAGGATTGAGAGAGTATTCGGGTTTACGGACGTGAGCGCCAGGAGGAACCTCTTTTGAGTTTTCTCCTTCCCTTTGCCTGATTTTACTAGAAAACATCTGTCCCTGTTTAGAAGGTAAGAGCCTCCTTGAGGGAAGGGGTGTCCTGGGCATGTCACAGTTCGGATGCCAGTGGCCCCCCCGCACTGTAAGGAAGTTCCCACCACCCTGCTCTGTGTTCGCAGTGCAGGAGAGAGCAGCATCCATGGCAATGATTTGCTCCTGGCTGCCGGAGCAGAGCAGCAGGCTCAGCTGTCAGAACTTCCCAGAGCAATGAAAGGGGAGGGGCCCATGGCTCTGTAGCAGGAATGCAGGGCAGGCGAGTTCATGGCGGGCATTGTGGGATACTGGAAGAGGCCAATTATGGTGGTATAATGAACAGCAGTGTCTACTCTGTCACTTTAAGTTTGCTGCAAAAAACTCTAGGCCTCTCATCGAAGTTGTTTTACTTTGTCAGCAAAACAGGGCAGTTTTGTCGCCAGACATGGCATTGCAGTGTGTACACCAGCCACAAGCTGCCAACCGAGGTAAGGTTGTGTGTTTTTCACACACCTGAGCAATATAATTCTGCTGAAACAACTTTGTAGTGCAGACTTGGCCAAAGATTCACTCACACACAACTTGTAAGGAAAACGTCACCTGCTCCTCTGCTTTGCAGAATCCAAACACAAGCAAAGCTTGTCAGGCCCCGGTGGTGATGGCAGGGAGTCAGGTGTGGGCAGACACTGTATTTCAGCCACCCACATGTGCCATGGCTTAGCTGGCTAAAGCAGCTGCTTCATAAACAAGAGATTTTGGGTTCAACTCCTAGTGGTGCCCTGTTGATTGGTTGTTAGGGCACATGCTACTGGCTACTGTCAGAAGACAAGATTCAGACCTAGATGGACTTTTGGTCTAGCCCAGTGTGGTTTTTCTTATGGTTTAAATAACACTCACAGGCATTGATAACAGAGTTACTGAAAGTTTGGGAGTTAGGACAGGTGACTCCTTCCCTCTGGGACAGGGGAAGGTCTGAGCTCTCACACCAAATGCTCATTGTGGCTGCCAGAATCTGTGAGCAGCTTGTTTAGTTTACGCCAAAGGTTGAGTCCTGCTTTGTGCACCGTGTGTGAGAATGAAAATCCTAAACCACCCTTTGAAATAACAAATGCAGCAGGACGTGTTCTTGTCCCTGCCCCAAAGCAGACAGCGCAATGGAGAAATACCGTCGATCCAAGGATACTCCACTGCCATTTTACCTTTTTTGCTTGCTAAACTTCTTATCTCCCTGGACCAGGTTGTCCTCTGCCTCAGATACTGCTCCTGGCCTGCTCTAGAGTCAAACATGCAGGGACCCCAGGGGAACAGAGGCTGGAACAGGGCAGCAGCCTGGGCTGGGCTGGGAAGATGCTGGGAGTTCTCGTTCCCTGAGAACTGGCCCGGCTCCCTTCTCAACAGCGAACAAATCAATTCCACGTCCTCTCCCCAGAAAAACCAGAACTGCACACAGTATTCCAGATGGGGTCTCACCAGCGCCTTATATAACGGTACTAACACCTCCTTATCCTTGCTGGAAATACCTCGCCTGATGCATCCTAAAATCGCATTTGCTTTTTTAACAGCCGTATCACATTGGCGACTCATAGTCATCCTGCTATCAACCAATACTCCAAGGTCCTTCTCCTCCTCTGTCGCTTTCAACTGATGCACCCCCAACGTACATCTAAAATTCTTATTATTAATCCCTAAGTGCATGACCTTGCACTTTTCACTATTGTATTTCATCCTATTTCTATTATTCCAGTTTACAAGGTGGTCCAGATCTTCCTGAATAGTATCCCTGTCCTTCTCCGTGTTAGCAATACCCCCCAACTTTGTGTCATCCGCAAACTTTATTAGCACATTCCCGCTCTTTGTGCCAAGGTCACTAATAAAAAGGTTAAATAAGATCGGTCCCCAAACCGATCCTTGAGGGACTCCACTAGTGACTTCCTTGCAGCCTGACAGTTCACTCTTCAATACGACCCGCGGGAATCTCCCCTTTAACCAGTTCCTTATCCACCTTACAACTTTTATATTCATCCCCATCTTTTCCAATTTAACTAATAGTTCCCCATGCGGAATCGTGTCAAATCCCTTACTGAAATCTAGGTAAATTATATCTACCGCATCTCCTTTATCTAAGTAATCCGTCACCTTCTCAAAGAAGGAGATCAGATTGGTTTGAAACGATCTACCTTTAGTAAATCCGTGTTGCAATTCGTCCCAATTACCATTGACCTCAATGTCCTTAATTACTTTTTCCCTTAAAATTTTTTCCAAGACCTTACATACTACAGACGTCAAGCTAACAGGCCTATAATTACCCGGATCACTTTTATTCCCTTTCTTAAAAATAGGAACTACATTAGCAATCCTCCAGTCGTACGGCACAACCCCCGAGTTTATCGATTGCTTAAAAATTCTTGTTAACAGGCTCGCAATTTCACGCGCCAGTTCCTTTAATATCCTCGGATGGAGATTGTCCGGGCCCTCTGATTTCATCCCATTAAGCTGTTCAAGTATGGCCTCTACCTCAGTTGCGGTAATATCCACTTCCATATCCACATTCCCGTTTATCATCCCTCCATCATCGCTAGACTCCTTACTAGTCTTATTAAAAACTGAGGCAAAGTACTTATTTAGATATTGGGCCATGCCTAGGTTATCCTTAACCTCTATTCCATCATCAGTGTATAGCGACCCCACTTCTTCTTTCTTTGTTTTCTTCTTATTTATGTGGCTGTAGAACCTTTTACTATTGGTTTTGATTCCCTTTGCAAGGTCCAGTTCAATGCAGCTTTTAGCCTTTCTCACTTTATCTCTACATGTTCTGACCTCACCAAGGTAGCTTCCCTTACTGATAGTGCCTTTTTTCCACTCCCTGTAAGCTTTCTGCATTTTTCTAATCCCCTCTCTGAGTTGCTTGCTCTTCCAGTTTGGCCTACAACTCCTGCCCATGGTTTTTTTCCCCTTTTTTGGGATGCAGGCTTCCGACAGTCTCCGCAGCTGCGACTTAAAGTAATTCCAGGCCTCCTCCGCATTTAAATCCACTAATTCCTCCATCCAATCCACTTCCCTAACTAATTTCCTTAACTCTTTAAAATTAGCCCTCAAAAAGTCGAAAACCCTAATCCCAGATCTACATTTGTTTATCCTTCCATCTAGTTTGAACTGAATCAGCTCATGATCACTCGAACCAAGGTTGTCCCCTACCACCATTTCTTCTACGAGGTCCTCACATGCTCACGAACACCAAATCTAAAATGGCATCCCCTCTCGTAGGTACTTCAACTACTTGATGAAGAAATCCATCCGCTATCACATCCAGAAAAATCTGACCCTTATTATTCTTGCAAGCACTCGTCCTCCAGTCTATATCTGGGAAGTTGAAGTCCCCCATAATCACACATTTCCCCTTTGTGTTTACTTCATTAAAGACGTTAAAGAGGTCTCTATCCATATCCAAATCAGATCCCGGCGGTCTATAGCACACCCCAAGCACTATCTCACGGGAAGCTCTAGCTGCTTTTTTACCCAGTGTGATTTTTGCCCAGACTGACTCTGTCTTATCCATTCCATCGCTTCTTATTTCATTACAGTTTATCTCATCATTGATGTACAAGGCTGCTCCACCACCTTTGCCTTTCTTCCTGTCTTTTCTAAACAGCACATAGCTTTCAATACCTGTGCTCCAGTCATGAGTACTATTCCACCAGGTTTCTGTTATCCCTATAATATCCGGTTTCACTTCCTGCACCAGTAGCTCCAGTTCCTTCATCTTGTTACCTAGGCTCCTCGCATTACTGTACAGACATTTTAATTTTTGGCATTTGGCGTCAGTGACATTCTTTCCCCCATTGTGCACAGACCTTCTACCACCAGCATCACCCGTTACTCTGGTTTCTACTCCACTATTCCTCCTTGGATCAATTCTTTGGTCCGCAAGGGTATCCCCTCTCACTTTGTTTACTTCCTTCTCTAGGTTATATTCTGGCGTGGAGATCTCCTGAACATCTCCCAACTATCTCCCCCAACTTCCTAATTTAAAGCTCTCTTGATGAGGTCGGCGAGCCTCCATCCTAGAATTCTATTTCCCTCCTTACTTAGATGAAGTCCATCCTGAGCGAACAATTGTCTATCCGTAAACGCTTCCCAATGACTGTACATCCCAAAGTACTCCTTATAACACCAATGCCTGAGCCATCTGTTGATCGCCATAATCTTGTCACTCCTTCGTCGCCCTGCTCTAGGAACCGGCAGAATCCCACTGAAGATCACCTGAGCCTCAATTTCTTTGAGTGTCTTCCCCAGTTTGGCACAGTACAGCGAGTAACTAGCCGTATCTTTCATTCCCACATGAAGGATAATCAACGGATTCTTTCCCGCTCCCGCTAGGATCCTATTCAGCCTCAGGTCCACATCCTGTATCTTAGCCCCTGGCAGACAGCACACCCTTCTGTTCTCCCGATCAGGTCTAGTTACAGGCCTGTCTACTCTTCTCAGTAAAGAGTCTCCAATCACGTAGACTTGCCTTTTCCTGGTGACAGTGTGATTCTCCGGTCTATCCCCCACACCAGCTGGCCACAATTCCTCTTGATTTGTATTCGCCCTTACAATCCTCCTAGGGCTCATACTTGGTCTCGCCTCCATCAACTCCTCCCCTCCTCCTGCAGGACTAGCTGCTCGTTTCTTTTTCCTCTCCTTCTCTCCTTCAGCAGCCTGCTGTGCTCCATCTTCATTTTCCAACTCAGCAAACCTGTTCCTGAGTTCTATTTCTCCATCGCTGGCCCGTCTTTTCCTCTGCCTGGTTCTCCTAGTCACATATTTCCACTGTCCACTTTCCTCACCCAGCAGCCCCTCCTCAGAGTCCTTTGGTCCTGCTTCTATCCGCTCGTCTGTCCCCTGTACCTCATCATGTCTGTGTTCCATCATCTGCTCGAACCCCCTTCTAAACTCGGCCAGAGTTTCCGCTTGCATCTCCAGTCCTCTTATCTTTTCCTCCAGCTGCTCTATCAGGCAGCACTTCATGCAGACGAAACTCCTTTCAGGTGCCCCCTATAGGACCATGTACATGCCACAGCTACCGCATCCGGTCATCCTCAGTGTGTCTGCACCTGCTGCCTCCGCCTCCATCATACCGTTCCAACTCTGTGCCTGGCAATCCATGCCTCACACCTCACCGCAGGCCACCAACAAGCGCTGGGCTGCTGGCAGACCCCTGCCTCTTCCCTAGTCTGACTTCCTGGTTTCTCTGCCTTGGTCTCCCTTGTAACCTCCCCCTGGGAACTCCCACTGAAACTCCCATTAGCTGCTCTGTTGACTGGCTCCTGTGCCGCTGCCTGAGTGCCTGGCTCCTTATATAGGGCCCCTAATCAGGTAAGCCCCGCCCCCAACTCAGGGCTCAGCCTCGCTCCCAGCACATAGCCCCAAGCTGAAAAGTCTGTCTTATTAATCACTCTTCATATGAAAGCTGCTCCATACCCCTAATGATTTTTGTTGCCCTTTTCTGAACCTTTTCCAATTATAATATATCTTTTATCAGGTGAGCTGACCACACGTGCACACAGTTTTCAAGACGTGGGTGTGCCATGGATTTCTGTAGAGGCACCCTGGCTTGTCCTAGATAGCGAGAATAGACAAACAGGGACCCTGTCCCCTACAGTGATCCCATGGACAAGAATCTGGTTGGGAGTGGGGTGAAGGTTCCCTCTGGGCAAAGGGGAACTGAAATCCCTCAGTGTCCTGGAACTTAAGCAATGGAAGCTTCAAACCCTTCATAGCCGTGCGTTGAGGTGCATCAGCAGAAGGTTGGGCTGGAGCAGGTGTCAGGAATGCCGGGACTCCAGTGTGCCATTAAAAATCCTGCCGGCGTGGCAACCCGCTGGCCCCTCCCCTGCCTTCCCTCGGAGCCCTGCTGCCAGGCACGCTGCGCTCTGGTGGACAGGGCTCCACACTCCCATGGGGCAGTGTTTGGCTCTGCGAGGAGTGAAAGATGCTCCCCACTCATGCAGCGCCCTGCCGCCTTGCGCGCAGCACTTGGAGGGGCGGGGATGCACGTGCGGCGGCAGGGCTCAGAATGAGCGGGAAGCCTCATGGTAAGGGGTCTGGGGTTGGGGGGGGTTGGGATAAGTGGGGGGCAATCAGAGGACAGGGAGCAGGGTGGGTTGGATGGAGAGTGGGATCACGGGGGGGTGGTTTAGGCAGGGGTTTCTGGAGGGGGCAGTGGATGGGGCATGGGAGTCTCGGGGTCTGTTAGGAGGTGGGAGGTGGATAGGACACAGGTCAGTCAGGGAACAGGGAGCAAGGAGGGTCCTGGGGCACAGTTAGGGGTCTCTGGGGGGGTCAGGGAAGGAGGAGCTGGAGGGGGTTGGATGAGTTGGGATTTCTGGGGGGCTGTCAGGAGGTAGGGGTGTGGCGAGTGGTTGTGGCAGGCAGAGAGCAGGGGGGTGTATAGGTCCAGAGTTCTGGGGGTCCTGTCAGGGGGCAGGGAGCGGTTAGATAGGCACGGGAGTCCAGGGGTTCTGTCTGGGTGCGGGGCTGTAGACAAAGGTTGGGGCAGTCAGGGGACAGGTAGGGGGTAGGATCCTAGGGGGGCAGTCAGGGGACAAGAGGCAGGGAGGCTTAGATAGGGAGTGGGGTCCCAGGAGGGGGTAGTCGGGACAAGGAACGGGTGGCATGGGGGTTCTGGGGGGGCAGTCACCCAGCCCTCTGCCCAGAGCCCTGACCCCTCCACACCCCTCAGGCCCCTGCCCTGAGCTTTGCACCCCCACACCCTGCCCCAGGCCCCTGCCATGAGCCCTGTACCTACCAGCCCTCTGTTGACTCCTTCACTCCTCCACCCCCCATGACCCCAGCCCTGACTCTGGCACCCCCACATATACCCAGCCCCCCTACTCCGACACCTACACACCCCTCATGTGCCCCCAGTCATGACTCTTGCACTCCTCACATCCCCAGCCTCCCCACATCCCATGCACCCCGCACGTCCCCACCCCCACCCTGAGCACCAAACGGGAGCCCCTGAACCCTCCGCGCACATTCCCACCTGCACCCCTCCCGCCAAATGGGAGCTGCCCAGGTAAGTGCCCCTACACCCAAACCTCCTGCCCCAACCCTGAGCCCCCTCCCTCATTCTAGCTCCTGGCCAGACCCTTCACCCTCAGCCCTGTGCTCGGTCCACTCCCACCCTCAGCTCAGTGCAGAGAGAGGAGGAGAATGGGCCAGAACCAGGGAGAAGGTAGGTACCCAATGTATGTGGGCAGGGCCGGGACCCCAGACCGGCAGCGGGCTGAGTGGGTCCGGCAGCTGGGATCCCGGCTGGCAGGAGCTGGAGGATGGAACCCCTGAGCAGCAGTGGGCTGAGTCTGGGGTCCTGGCTGCCAGCCCCACACAGCCCGCTGCTGGTCTGGGGTCCCGGCTGCTAGCCCCGCACAGCCCACTGCCGGTCGGTCTGGGGTTCTGGCTGACAGACCCTTCCCAGCTGGGGTCCCAGCCACAGGCCCCACTCAGCCCATTGCCAGCCTAGATGAACAGAACCCCAGACCAGCAGCAGGCTGAGCGGGCCAGTGGCATAAGACGAACATTTTAATTTAATTTTAAATGAAGCTTCTTAAACATTTTGAAAACCTTGTTTATTTTACAATACACTAGTTTAGTTATATAATATACAGACTTGTAGAGAGAGACATTCTAAAAAACATTAAAATGTAATACCGGCACGCGAAACCTTACATTAGAGTGAATAAATGAAGCCTTGGCACACCACTTCTGAAAGGTTGCCAGCCCCTGGGCTGGAGGAACGTGGAGAGTACATTTCTATTCTAATCTAATCTACATTTCTATTTGTTTGGTTTTTGTAGGTTAAATTAATGCAGCCTCTGCTGCACTCTCTCCCAAGGGAGTAATGTTGCTGTGCACAATGAGAAATCTTGGGAAAAGATTGAAATGAAATGGAAGCAGCATATGGTGGCAGAACCTAAGGAATTAAAAGCCCATTGGTTCTTGTGTGTGTGCACTGACTCTGAACCAGAAGTGTAAGTTTTCTCGCTTTGTGGCTGCAGCCAGTATAATATTTAAATGTATATCGAGGATGGTCTAGACAGTATTTGGTCCTGCCATGAGGGCAGGGGACTGGACTCGATGACCTCTCGAGGTTCCTTCCAGTCCTAGAGTCTATGAGTCTATGAAATTCTTGGCTTTTCCTACATGCTGTAGACTGTGAGTGCCTGGGAACAGGCAGGGGGAGAGGGAGCAAGAGGAGAAAGGCAGAGACATTGGAGAAGAATAACGGAGGGAGAAGAAAGAGACAGAACACAGAGAGACAATACATGATTGAAGATGTCACTACTCCATCTTGCTCATCACAGGTGTTCAGAAAGCTAGGGAGTTGGAGGTTTCAAATATCAAGGGGGTCTCCACATACCTGATCTCTCCCCCCCAGCTCCCATTTTAGTATTAATTTTTATTATGAAATGTTTGGCTTACCCCCTATCTTCTCTTTCCCCACCCGTATTGCAATTTGGGTGGGTTTTTTTTGTTATGTTTTGCTTCCCTTTTGTTCATATCAATATAATTGTAACAGCAAAGGAATCTGTGGGAGCAAAAACTGACTCAAAACTTTATTTCCCCATCATGCAGGAACATGATACAAACATCGCACACAGCTAGAATCGTAACACGGAAGGCCAGGGGATGGGAGATGCAGGTTTCCAAGTGTTCTGTCTTCTGAGATGACACATTCCAGCCCCTTGTATTCCTCCCTCCTGTGTGACCTGCTGGGCTTTGACACATTTATTGTCTCATTCTATTGATAGTGATTGGAACATAATGTGACTGAAATTAAACCACTTCTAGACAAGGAACCAACAAAAGAGAAAAGCCGTTACTGCATTGGCTGGGAAGTGAAACCAGGTAAACTGTTTGGAAGGCAGCTATGCTCACCACTATACCACCACCACAGCTGGTAGGGGCAGCTTTCCTGCAGGCTACGTGTGCTGGCAAAGGGGGTGACACATGACCATGGAGCTAGTAAGCAGGCTGGATGAGCTGGAAGCTGAGTTAGGGAGCAAAGGTGAAAACAGATCTCATTGGGAGCTGGCCCCACACCCAGCCTGCCCCTAGGAGAGGGGACCTGAAGCTCAACTTCAATCATAGAAAAATCTTCCCTCAGAAGGAAGGGGACAGCTTGTTTTAAAGACAAGGTTTGTGGTTTTTGCCCACTACATACAGAGGGGCTGGATAGTGCTGAGTCCAGACAAGACTCTGGTAGGGTGAGGAAGAAATTCAGGCTGCCAGTGACCTGAAGGAGGGAGAGGATATTTTGACAGTGATGGACACCTCAACTTAAAGGCCTTTTTCTGCCTCCTTCAAGTGATTGTTTGGCACAGGAATGCAGCCCCCTCTGTCAAGCCGGGCCTTACACACCTCTAAGGATGGCAATTGTACCACCTCCCTAGGGAACCCCTTCCAGTGCTTCACCACCCTGCAAGTGAAAAAGTTTTTCCAAATATCCAACCAAGACCTCCTCCACTGCAACTTGAGACCATTGCTCCTTGTTCTGTCATCTGCCACCACTGAGAACAGCTGAGCTCCATCCTCTTTGGAACCCCCCTTCAGGTAGTTGAAGACTGCTATCAAATTCCTCCTCCCTCTTCTCTTCTGCAGACTACGTAACTCCAGTTCCCTCACCTTCTCTTCATAAATCATATGCCTAGGTGTCCTAATAATTTTTCTTGCCATCTGCTGAATACTCTCCAATTTGTCCACATCCTTTCTGTAGCAGGGGGCCCAAAACTGGATGCAGTACTCCAGATGTGGCCACATCAGTGCCAAATAGAAGGGAATAATCACTTCCCTCAATCTGCTGGCAACATTCCTACTAATGCTGCCCAATACGCTGTTAACCTTCCTGGCAACAAGGGCACATTATTGACTCATATCCAGCTTCTTGTCTACTGTAATCCCCAGGTCTTTTTCTGCAGAACTGCCACTTAGCCAGTCTGTCCCCAGCCTGTAGTGGTGCATGGGACTCTTCCATCCTAAGTGCAGGACTCTGCACTTGTCCTTGTTGAACCTGATCAGATTTCTTTTGGCCCAATCCTCTAATTTGTCTAGGTCACTCTGGACCCAAACCCTCCCAAAATGGACTTTTGCATTTGGCAGCTGGATGTTAGTGACCAAACTCACCACCCGTGAGGCAGTCAAGCACCCTCCTCTGAGCTACAGCAACCTTGACAGTTGGCAATAAAGGCACCTTAACCCCTGAGTTCCTTCAATGTGTCCCCCTCCGGGGTTCAGCTCCAATCACCAGATACTCGGGGTATGTCTATACTAGCTGTCGAATTGGCGGGCAGTGATTGATCCAGCGGGGGGTCAATATATATCACCTCTAGTGTAGATGCAATAAATCGATCCGAGTACTCTTCTGTCGACCATTGTACTCCAGCTCGGTGAGAGGCGCAGGCATAGTCTACTGGGGAGCTGCAGCAGTCGATTCACCGCGATGAAGACACCACGGTAAGTCGATCTAAGTACATCAACTTCAGCTACGTTATTCATGTAGTTGAAGTTGCGTAACTTAGATTGATTCCCTCCCATAGAGTAGACCATGGCTCAGAAAAATCCCAGATCCTCTCTG
This sequence comes from Gopherus evgoodei, assembly GCF_007399415.2. Taxonomy (NCBI): domain Eukaryota; kingdom Metazoa; phylum Chordata; order Testudines; family Testudinidae; genus Gopherus; species Gopherus evgoodei. The sequence continues at coordinate 195,037 of NC_044327.1, forward strand.
ACCGAAGCAATGGCACATCCCAGGTTACCAGTTTTACTGTAGCCCACTGCTACTGGATCACACACAGCACTTGAGCACAGTTAGTGAACAAAGGGAAATTTCTTTAACAAGGGACAGAGATTTAAACAAACAAATGTGAATGATGGAAACCAACTGTTACCAACAAAACAAAATCACAAAATGCAACCTACACTTTTTAATAGTTACCTCTCCTACCTAAGTAGATTGAAGTCTGAGGCGACAGTCTAGTGCAGTGATTGCTAGTCCCTAGGAGCCAGGGCCCTGCTTTTCTTGAAGCACCACTGGTCATTAGCGATCTCCTTGGTGAATGGACCTAGAGTGTTTCTCTCCATCCTGTTATAAAATGAATCAGTCTTTTGTGTATATTCACAGAAAGGACCATTTCCTCATTGTCATTCACACTTGCACAGGGTTTCGATGTCTATAATTTGTCTTAGATAGTTTTCTATTGGATTTTCTGGGCTAGCGCAAAGGTTGACAATGCAGCAACACATCGCATAACTGGCTAGCAAGGGATGGGTGACAATTCCCTTCCCTTGAATGGGCCATTCCCAACAGGATCTTTGATTGGAGTGACTCACTTTCATGACAATACCATATGGGCATAATTTTCCATATACTTACAGGACTCCTTCAATAGGACTCATACACACCTCTTGCAGTGATCAGGAGTAACAATAATTTACAAGCTTTCAGTAGAGAGCTCACTGCTATGCTTCCTGGATAAACATCATAAAAATCAGAGTATTAGGTGTGAGTTTGTCAGGTCTGAGGCAGGAGTTTCTTGTGAATTACTTTGACCTCAATGCACCAAAGAGCATTTATCACACATGCACTGAGCTATACAGTCACACCCTGACAGAAGAGAAAGGCCAATACAAAACAGAGAAAGGAACAATAAAATACTAAAATGACAATGGCTGGAACTCAACATTTCTCTCAGTCTTTGGACTGATGGGTAATTAGAGCTTTTCCCTCAGTTGAACCAGGTGATCAAACAGCTGGCTCAGCCCTCCATACTAACACAGCTTTCTCACATATAAGGAGATGGGTCAAAATTGGAATTGATGTCATGACTCGCTTCCCAGAGGGGATCAGTCTGTCTGAGGCTATGTCTACCCTACAAACACTGGAAATATTCTTCTGACAACATAACACTGTCTACACTGGGGCTTAGGTCACATTAACTACTTCTCTCAGTGCAGTGAATTTTTCACACCCCTGAGAGATGTGGCAATGTCAACATAGCTTTTCAGTGTAGACTAGCCTCTAGATGGTTTTTAGATATGAAAGGCAATGGACCTCAGTCTTTTTCTTGGTACTGATGGTTGCCAACTGCAGCTTTCCTACCTGCTGGACACATCCTATGACAGATGTCAGGCCTTTCCTTTGCAAATTAGAGAAGTGGGGAAGTCAGCGACGCTTACAGTGTAAGTGGGTAAAAACTTAAACAACTTGTCTCCTCGAGCAGTTTTCCTTTTAATAGAAATTGACTTTGAAGCTAAGCAAAATATGCTCTATTTGAAATTAAAAAAAAAACATTTATACAGACCCAATATTCTTTTATACACTCTAACACCTGTTCTCCCACCTCAACCTTTGGAGTGAGGTTTTCTACCAGAACTCTTTACACTACAGGGGAGAAATTAAATCAAATTAACTTTTGAAGATTAACCATCATTTCCTGTACAACTAAAAAAGAAAAAAAACAAGACAACTTCCAGTTTTCCAAAATAATTCAGAATTATCAAACAATTAGTCTCTTACTCTAACCAATAACACCACCTATAATTTCATTTTCACTAAGCAACACTAATATATTCAAAGCTCACAAATTCTGGTCATGTTAGTTTTCTTTTAATCTCCATTGCCAACAACTGAACCTTGGCTCAAGTTGTGCTTTGTCCCAACACTTCTGTGAGTTCATATCTCTCGGATTCTTCTGCCATGCGTGCTGGTGGAAGGGGTCTCCTATGTGGGAATGTTAGCATCATGAGAAAAAATACCTTTTTTCATACTTTAAATCTTTCAAAGTAGTAGGAAGTAGAGGAGAAGTGATACAAATGCAGAAAACACAAGAGAAAACTGTCTAGGCTACACTAAAGACATTTATCAGTATAATTATTGCTCAGAGGTGTGAAAAATGGATACAGCTGAACAACGCAGTTACACATCTCTAATCCCCTGTGTAGATAGTGCTACATTAGCAGGGGGCCTTTGCCTACCAACATAGCCATCTGAGACAATATTGATTTAAGCAATTGAACTACGCTGTGCTCATATGCACTTCCCTCAGTTACTGGGGGGTCTGCTGCTGTTCACCATGGCCAAGTGGAGACTTTAAATCACTGCTGTGCCTTTGTTAGCATGGCCAGTAAATTGGAGAGTTCTCTCCTATTGACAGAACTGCACTTGAACTTTCTCCATATCAAAACGGAAGGATGGGGAAAAGCAAAGCTGAAGTGAGAAATGACGACTTTAGCAAATGGTCATTTGTCTTAAATTCTCCAATAAATCTGAGACGAACTAATATCTAATTGTGTGACCACATAGCCATCAAGAAAGATAGAAACCCAGATCACAGAGAGATAGAATACATGACAATGAAAGTGTAAATTGAAATTCCAGAGCAGGTTCCATCTAATTATTTAGAATCAGGACAAGAGATTCTCCCATCACATTCTCCTCTGATCCATTCAAACATATTTCATTGAGCACTGTCTCAACAGTCAGTTATGTTATTTACAACATGTTTAGTATCCTAGCATTCCCATAATGGGGGAAAAAGCAGCCGCCTTGCCAGAACTGGCTTGACCAATAGATGGAACCTGAGATTTAAACTCAAAATGATCACACTGCATTTAGGGTCCATTTGAATTCCCCTTCTCAGTCTTTGATACTTTCATCTCCAATCATAGCAACTCTGGTATAGGATTAAATAAGTCAAAGCATCATCTCCAAGCACACACAACTGAGAACACTTCATCACATGACACTTTGAGAAGTGGAGGGGTAGAATGTGATGACAATAAACTCTGCCTGGCTCAGACAAAAGGTAACAGTTCTGCCATGATGGGGAAGGAGGGAATCTCTGAGTCACCCCATCTCCTTCCAAGTATCAGAGGGGTAGCTGTGTTAATCTGGATCTGTAACATATGACACAGAGTCCTGTGGCACGTTGTAGACTAACAGCCATATTGGCTCATAAGCTCTCGTGGGTGAATCCCCACTTTGTCAGATGCATGTAGTGGAAATTTCCAGAGGCGGGTATAAATAAGCAGGCAAGAATCAGTCTAGAGATAAGGAGGTTAGTTCAATCAGGGAGGATGAGGCCCTCTTCTAGCAGTTGAGGTGTGAACACCAAGGTAGGAGAAACTGCTTCTGTAGTTGGCTAGCCATTCACAGTCTGTTTAATCCTGAGCTGATGGTGTCAGATTTGCAGATTAACTGGAGCTCAGCAGTTTCTCTTTGAAGTCTGGCCCTGAAGTATTTTCTGCTGCAGGATGGCTACTTTTAAGTCTGCTATTGTGTGTCTAGGGGGATTGAAGTGTTCTTCTACAGGTTTCTGTATATTGCTTATGCTCCAATACGTATTTTAGTTTATAAGGTGCCACAGGACTCTGTTGCTTTTTACATCTCCTTCCAGTACCACAGAGGCTGAAATGACACTTTTTCCTGCCCCTGCTCCTCTTCATTTAAATTTAATATGAAAAAGTTCCCATTATAACTGCTCTTCAGCAGAGCATGAGAACAACTGGCAATGATACAATCTGTATCACTGGTGACTCTAACAATAACTTGGCAATAGGAAGACTGGTATAAATGTGATGCTCCCTGGTTCCTGATAGGAAGGGCACACTAGAATTACTCATGGGAGAATGGAGTTGATAGAAAGGACAAATGAGTCCACCTCAAAGAGGTCAAACTGGAAAATGCAAAAACAGGTCACTCACTCATCTGGGCAAAGTGAGGGTTATCGGTGCTTCAAACAGCTTTTAAAAGTTAATCTGTGGGAATCAGGAAAGTATTAAAGTATTGATAGCCCTAGAGAGTTTTATGGTGTTAATCCCCCTTGCAGATTCTCTGATGGCTCACATGGGCTCAGTGGCAAGACAAGGTTTTCCCACTCTCACCGCTTCCACTGGGTCGCATACCTGTGTGGATTCTCTGATGTCTGCAAAGGCCTGAGCTGGTAGTGAATCTTTTCCCACAGTAACTGCATTTGTAGGGCCTCTCCCCTGTGTGTCTTCCGAGATGCAAAATAAGGTTTGAATTGGAACTGAAGCTTTTCCCACACTCACTGCATTTATAGGGCCTCTCCCCTGTGTGGATTCTGAGATGGGTAATAAGGCTTGACTTGGAAGTGAAGCTTTTCCCACACTCACTGCATTCAAAAGGCCTCTCCCCTGTGTGGATTCTCTTATGTTGAGAAAGGCAAAAGCTGTGAGTGAAACTTTTCCCACACTCACTGCATTCATAGGGCCTCTCCCCTGTATGGATTCTCCGATGCCTAGTAAGCTGAAAGCTGCCAGTGAAACTTTTCCCACACTCACTGCATTCATAGGGCCTCTCCCCTGTGTGGATTCTCCGATGTTTGCAAAGGCCTGAGCTGCTAGTGAAGCTTTTCCCACACTCACTGCATTCATAGGGCTTCTCCCCTGTGTGGATTCTCTGATGCGTAGTAAGGTGAAAGCTGTAAGTGAAGTTTTTCCCACACTCACTGCATTCATAGGGCTTCTCCCCTGTGTGGATTCTCTGATGCGCAGTAGGTGATAGCTGTCAGTGAAGCTTTTCCCACACTCACTGCATTCATAGGGCTTCTCCCCTGTGTGGATTCTCTGATGCCTAGTAAGCTGAAAGCTGCCAGTGAAGCTTCTCCCACACTCATGGCATTCATAGGGCCTCTCTCCTGTGTGGATTCTCTGATGTTGAGAAATGTCTGAGCTGTAAGTGAAAGTTTTTCCACACTCACTGCATGTATTTTTCCTCTTTCCCATGAGGATTTCCTGCTGTGTTGTGGTTTCCTTGACGCTCTGAGTTCCCCGACAGGAAATAAATTTACCCATTTTCTCCCCTGCCTGCTTTCCTTGCTCTCTTTCTGGTCTGAGCTGAATCTCACAGGAGTTTTCCTGCTCATGACTCCTGGACACATTCCTTTTTGATCTTTGCGATAATTCTCTGTGTTCAGCCACTTGCTCAACATGTTCCTGCTGACAATTCTGCTCCTCTTTCTCACATACCACTGCGTCACCTGCTGTGATAGAGACAGAAACCTCAAACAGCGATAGAGAGGGGAAGGCAAAACCAAACCAAATGCTTGAGAGAGGGCAAATAAAAACAAGAACTGAACTCCTCCAAACTCTTCCCCTAAACAGGAGAGAGGAGGGGATCAATTTGGCCCTCATATCCCATCCAAATTCACAGAGGGAAGGGAGGAAACTACTGCCTGGTGTCTGCTAGGGTCTACAGGAAGCCATGAGCTATATTTACCCTGAGGATACGACCCCTGCTAGGGACAATAATGAACTGAGAAACCTTCCAAAGGCATTGTGGGGCATCCCAGATGTTTCCTTCAGGCACTTAAGAGATTCTGAGTTGGTTTAATCTTTCCTCACCTGTGCAGGCAACTCTCTGGATCTCTCTTTCCTCTGAACCCTGGAGGTCTGGGACCCATGGCTCTTCCCCTTGTTCCAGATGGGAAATTATAGGAGGTCTGGAAACTGGAAACCCTGCTCAGATGAAAGAAAACAAAGGAGTTCAGTTGATTTCATATGACTGTGTCATAAAAAAACACTATTAATTTAACTTCAGTGCTTAGTGTGACCCAGCATGCCTGGGGCAGTTCACGTTCATAGAATCATAGATTATTAGGGTTGGAAGGGACCTCAGAAGATCATCTAGTCCAACCCCCTGCTCAAAGCAAGACCAATTCCCAACTAAGTCCCCAAATGGCCCCCTCAAGGATTGAACTCACAATCCCCTGGATTTAGCAGGCCAGTGCTCAAACCACTAAGTTATCCCTCCCCCCATTGAAAATGCCAAGATCAGGGCAGGCTGAAAAAGGGAGAGCAGATGCTCCCAAAACTGGTGGTGAACATGGAAGTTAAATTCACCCATCAGTCACCAACTGTGCTTCTGATACCCCACATTGGTTATAGAGAAACTGAAAAAAAGACATCACACGGCCCCCTTTACTGCATTCCAGTTCTCTGACTCCCGATAAGCACCTCGGTCTGGCACTGTGAGAGTTTATTTAAAAACTGCTCACATAAAACAAGTGTTCTTCTGACCCCAGAGTCAGCAACATTACCAGGTCTGTATAGGTTTGGATCTTACCCAGAATACTTTGATGCCAGCCAATCCTTAGCTTCTAAACTAAAGCTTTATTATAAAAAGGAAAGAAAAAGGAAGTTGTTTGTCATGGTACAATTCCCCACTCTGAACCTTAGCGTCCAAAAGATGAGGTACCAGCATGAATTCACCAGCTTAGAACCTGTAGCGCTGCTACCAACCAGGAATTCCAGTGCCTGGTACACTCTGGTCCCCTCAAAACCTTGCCCAGGGACCCCCAAGACCCAGACTCTCTGGATCTAAACACAGGGAAAGTAAACCCTTTCCACCACCGTCGCCTCTCCCAGGCTTCCCCTCCCTGGGTTTCCCTGGAAGACCACTGTGATTCAAACTCCTTGAATCACAAAACAGAGAGGAAAATTCACCTTCCCCCCCTCCTTCTCTTTCCCTCTCCAAGACTCTCCTTGAGAGAGACAGTAATCCTGACACAGAGAGAAACCAGCCTCTCTCTCTCCATTCCCTCCTTTCTCCCCACCAGTTCTCTGGTGAATCCAAACCCAGTCCCCTGGGGTCTCACCAGAATAAAAAAAAACAATCAGGGTCTTAAACAAGAAGAACTTTTAATTAAAGAAAGAAAAACAATAAAAATTAGCTTTGTAAATTTAAGATGGATTAGGTACAGGGTTTTTCAGTTATAGACACTGGGAATATCCTCCCAGTCTAAATATACAACTACAAATTAAACTCCTTCCAGCCAAATACACATTTGCAAACAAAGAAAACAAACATAAGCTTAACTCGCTATCTACCTAGTACTTACTATTTGGAATCTATAAGAACCTGTATCAGGGAGATTGGAGAGAAACCTGGTTGCACGTCTGCTCCCTCTGAGCCCCCAGAGTGAACAACAACCAAAAACTAACAGCACACACAGAAACTTCCCTCCCTCAAGATTTGAAAGTATCCTGTCTCCTGATTGGTCCTCTGGTCAGGTGACAGCCAGGCTACTGAATTTGTTAACCCTTTACAGTCAAAGAGATATAAACTACTTCTGTGCTATTAACTTTTCTTATGTGTTTATGACATTGTTAAAAAGGCATAAACACGTAAGAAAAGTTAATGGGAACACAGTTTATGGGGAAACAGTCAGATGCATTCAGAAATCTACATATCTGGTTCTTAGCAGTATTGGTAATAAAGGTAATAACTGGAGATATACCAATCTCCTAGAACTGGAAGGGACTTTAAAAGGTCATTGAGTCCAGCCCCCTGCCTTCACTTGCAGAACCAATTTTGGCCCCAGCTCCCTAAGTGGCTCCCTCAAGGACTGAATTCACAACCTTGGGTTTAGCAGGCCAAAGCTCAAATATCCCTCCCTCTCAGATGAGTGAGTTTCTGGCTTGAAAGGCTCTCTGGTACACATCAACATCATTCAGTCCTTTGTTCCAGCGTTCAGTTTGTAGAGAAGTTGCTCCAGAGATAGGAAGAGGGATTGAAGACAAAATGGAGATGATGCAGCTGCCCTTTATATTCATAGACTCACAGGTCAGAAGGGACCAATATGATCATCTAGTCTGACCTCCTGCACAGAGCAGGTCACAGAACCCTACCCATCCACTTCTTTAACAAACCTCTAACCTATGTCCGAGTTATTGAAGTCTTGAAATTGTGGTTTGAAGACCTCAAGCTGCAGAGAATCCACCAGCAAGTGACCCATGCCCCACGCTGCAGAGGAAGGTGAAAAACCTCTAGGGACTCTGCCAATCTGCCCCAGAGAAAAATTCCTTCCCGACCCCAAATATGGTGATCAGCTAAACCCTGAGTATGTGGGCAAGATTCACCAGCCAGTACTCAGGAAAGAATTCTCTACAGTAACTCAGATCCCGTCCCATCCAACATTCCATCACAGACCATTGGGCAGACTTATCTGCTGATAATCAAAGATCAATTGCCAAAATTAAACTATCCTATCATACCATCCCTTCCATAAACTTATCAAGCTTAGTCTTAAAGCCAGATGTGTCTTTTGCCCTCACTACTCCCCTTGGAAGGCTGTTCCAGAACTTCACTCCTCTAATGGTTAGAAACCTTCATCTAATTTCAAGTCTAAACTTCCTAATGTCCAGTTTTTACCCATTTGTCCTTGTGTCTACATTGGTCCTAAGTTTAAATAATTCCTCTCTCTCCCTAATGTTAATCCCCCTGATATATTTATAAAGACCAAGCATATCCCCCCGCAGCCTTCTTTTGGCTAGGCTAAACAAGCCAAGCTCTTTGAGTCTCCTTTCATAAAGCAGGTTTTCCATTCTTTGGATCATCCTAGTAGCCCGTCTCTGAACCTGTTCCAGTTTGAATTCATCCTTCTTAAATATGGGAGACCAGAACTGCACACAGTATTCCAGATGAGGTCTCACTAGTGCCTTATATAACAGTACTAACACCTCCTTATCTTTGCTGGAAATACCTCGCCCGATGCATCCTAAAACTGCATTTGCTTTTTTAACGGCCATATCGCATTGGCAGCTCATGGTCATCGTGTGATCACCCAATACTTCAAGGTCCTTCTCCTCCTCTGTTGCTTCCAACTGATGTGTCCCCAATGTATATCTAAAATTCTTATGATCAATCCCTAAGTGCATGACCTTGCACTTTTCACTATTAAATTTCATCCTATTACTATTACTCCAGTTTACAAGGTCATCCAGATCTTCCTGTACGATATCCCGGTCCTTCTCTGTGTTAGCAATACCCCCAGTTTTGTGTCATCCGCAAACTTTATTAGCACATTCCCGCTCTTTGTGCCAAGGTCAGTAATAAAAAAGTTAAATAAGATTGGTCCCAAAGCTGATCCTTGAGGAACTCCACTAGTAACCTCCTTCCAGCCTGACAGTTCGCCCTTCAGTATAACTAGGAGTCTCTCCTTTAACCAGTTCCTTATCCCCTTACAATTTTCATATTGATCCCCATCTTTTCCAATTTAACTAATAATTCCCCATGTGGAATCGTGTCAAATGTCTTACTGAAATTGAGGTAAATTAGATCTACTGCATTTCCTTTGTCTAAATAATCTGTCACCTTCTCAAAGAAGGAGATCAGGTTGGTTTGGCACGATCTACCTTTTCTAAAACCATGTTGTAATTTGTCCCAATTACCATTGACCTCAATGTCCTTAACTACTTTCTCCTTCAAAATATTTTCCAAGACCTTACGTACTACAGATGACAAACTAACAGGCCTATAGTTACTCGGATCACTTTTTTTTCCCTTTCTTGAAGATAGGAACCATGTTAGCAATTCTCCAGGCTTCTCGCATTAGTGTACAAACATTTTATTTTTTGCCGTTTAGGTTCAGTGACATTCTTCACTCTGTTAGGCATAGACATTCTACCACCAGTATCACCTGTTAGTTTGGTATCAACACTACCCTTCCTCCTTATGTCAATTCTTCTGTCCATGGCAGTATCCCCTTATACTTTGTTTACTTCCCTCTCAAGGTTAAATTAAAGCCTGGAGATCACCTGAACATCTCCCAACCATCTCCCCCAAATTCCTAGTTTAAACACTCTTATCAGTTGGGCGAGCTTCCATCCTAGAAGTCTATTTCCCTCCTTACTCAGGTGAAGTCCATCCCGAGAGAACAGTCTTCTGTCCGTAAATGCTTCCCAATGACAGTACATCCCAAAGTCTTCCCGATAGCACCACTGCCTGAGCCATCTGTTGATTGCTATAATCTTGTCATACCTTTGTTGCCCTTCTCTAGGAACCGGCAGAATCCCACTGAAGATCACCTGAGCCTCAATTTCCTTAAGCGTCTTCCCCAGTCTGGCATATTCTCCCTTCATACGTTCCAGCGAGAATCTAGCCAAATCAGTCGTTCCCACATGAAGGACAAATCAGTGGATTCTTTCTCACTAGGATCCTTTTCAGCCTCAGGTCCACATCCTGTATCTTAGCACCTGGCAGACAGCACACCCTTCTGTTCTCCTGATCAGCTCTAGTTACAGGCCTGTCTATTCTTCTCAGTAAGGAGTCTCCAATCACGTAGACCTGCCTTTTCCTAGTGACAGTGTGATTCTCTGGTCTACCCTCTGCACCCACTGGCTGCAAGTCCTCTCGATTCCTATTCACCCTTGCAATCCTCCTGGGGCTGATATTTGGTGTTGCTTCCATTGACTCCTCCCCTCCTCTTGTACGACTATCAGCTCTTCTCTTTTTCCTTGCCCTCTCTCCTTCAGCGACCACCTGCTGTGCCCCTTCTTCATTTTCCAACTCTGCATACCTCTTCCTGAGCTCTATTTCTCTTTCACTGGCCCGTCTTTTCCTCTGCCTGGTTCTCTTAGTCACATGCTTCCACTGTCCTCACCCAGCAGCCTCTCCTCTGAATTCTTTGGTCCTGCTTCCATCTGCACGGCTGAGCTTATCCCTTTAGCCCCCTCGTGTCTGTGTTCCATCATCTGCTCAAACCCCTTCTAACTTCAGAGTTTCCACCTGCATCTCCAGTTCTATGATCTTTTCTTCCATCAGCTCTATCAGGCAGCACTTCATGCAGATGAAACTCTTTTCAGGTACCCCCTCCAGGATCATGTACATGCCACAGCTTCCACATCCAGTCATCCTCATTGTGTCTTTCACTGCTGCCTCTGTATCAGTCACAGCCTTCCCACCTAGTGCCTGGTAATCCAAGACACACAACACAAACCCCCAAGAGGCACCGGAACACTGGCAAACCACCACCCACTCCCTTAACTAGCCTGTGGGTTCCTCTGTCTTCGTCTCCCCCGCAACCTCTCCCTGTAAACTCCCTCTGAAACTCCCGTTTCCAGCTCTGTTTGCTGGCTGCTGTGCCACTGCCTGACTGGCTGGCTACTTTTATAGGACCCCTAATCAGGTAAGCCCACCCCCTAATCAGGGCTCAGCTGCTCTCCCAGCACACGGCCCCTAGCAGCCTCCTTTTGCCAAGTGGCTTCTACTTCCTGTGTCTCAAACACAAGCTTCACAGCACATGGCATGGAAAAGCCTTGGAGGTCTCAGTACATAGGCATACCCCTGCATGTCTTGCTGACTCAATAGGTGTATCCCCTTGATCCTTTCCATGGGTTCATTGTACAGCTGATGACCCCGGATGGGCCATTGAACAGGCGGGGCAGTGCTGATGCCAATATGTCTGGGGGTGTCACTCAGAAAACCTACACAAGTCTGGAATACAGACATACCCTACATATCTGTAACTCAATACAAAAATAGAAACAAGATTATCAAATGAGGAAAATCATAACATTTTCATTGACACCTTACATGGCATATCTAGCATGATTCATTGCAATTTCATCATATTGGTATTTATAATAAAATAATATAAAGTGTCTCTCAATTCTATTAAATGACACCGTATGAACCAGTGAATTCCCAGGACCGGTTCCCCAGGTGTTTGAAGATGCCGAACACCTTTCTTGTGAGGGACTGAAATACCCACATATATGTTAGGAACACACAGACAGACACTGTGCAAGTCTGTGCCCCTATGTTCACTCTTCTAGAAAATTATGATCAATTTTGTTCATAGTATGTGTCAGGGCTGAATCTCTACTCTGTCACTCTGAGTGCAGAAAGTGGGGGCCCGCCAGGATTCTAAAAATTAATTTGTGCAACTCTAGGCTTGTATTAAACCCCCAAAGTTACAGCTTTTCTCTGACCTTGGCTCGGTAAATGCTGCCACCACCCAAATTCAAAAAACTCCAAACCCTTGGACCCAGGAAGGAGCACTTGAGAATTCTTCCCTCTGGGGTGCCCTCAAGCCCTTTCACCTCCCCTCCGGGAAAGAGCTGAGAAAGAAAACAAAGGAAATTAGCTGTGGCTACCAGATAATCAACAACATGCACGAACCTCTTAGGACACCATAAATCCAATCCTGTTCTTAAGAGGTAAAACATAAACCTGATTGTGTCTGTCTAAACATTCTCTGTCCAAATCATTTTTTCTAGGTATGGAAGATGAATTTTCTAACTTGCTTCAAGCCATACACAGCATTGCTACTCTGTGTCGACTCCTCTGCAGAACAACAGACAAAGGGAAAGTTACTGTCCCATTTAAAAAAGTTCAAGCCTTTCCATTGGCTCTTTTGGTCAGGTGCCCACTCCTTTTCTTTTACCTGTGGGCTTGTTAACCCTTTACAGGTAAAGCAAGCAGAGAAATCACACCAACAAGGATTTTACAGCAATCTGGCTGGCTGGGTGTTTATAAAAGAGAGATCCCTCCCTTCCCCTTCATTTATCACTGTATGGCTAGTGAGGTAACATTTGAAAAGACAACCTACTGAATACCCTCCTTAAAATGTGTAACAACGTTGTATGTAAAGTGATGTGATTTTATGGTATGATATTACTGAAAAAGTTGCAACCCTAACCCTAAGTTCTTCAGAGACAGCAAGGCAAACAGCTGGTCAAACAGCCATTCTTCAGAAGGGGGAAGGTGTGAAGAAGACATGTACATTCCATCACAGAGACTACTTGAAGCTCCTATCTACAACAGCCTGTCACCATGACTCAGCTGAGAACGGAATTTGTTTCTAGTACAAAGGACTGAATTATAAAAAAAAGAGGTGAGGAAAATGCATGAGACACTCTCTTCTCTTTCCCTCTGCTTATGACATCTCCTGAAGAACTGAATGTGGGCAGCAGGGGCAGGTTAGAGGGATTCCTGGCTGAAAGGAAAGCCAGCCTGTCTCAGCACATGGTGAGAGAAACATTCGTTTTATATCCAGTTTAGCTTGTTAAGTTAAACATTAGTTTGCGTTTTCTCTTGCATTTCTTTTGTAAACAAGTCTGACTTTTATGCCTTATTACTTGTAGTCACTGAAAATCTTTTTTTTTCCCCCGTAGTTAACAATCTTAGTTTATTGTTTTATCTAACCAGTGTGGTTGGATTAAAGTGTGTTGAAAACTCCATTTGGAACAACAACCCTGGTGCATGTCATTTTCCACAGATGAAATAAGATTTCAGATGAGCTCCCATTGTTCAGTAGTGTGCTGGACAGGACAAGATGCACATGTCTGGGAGCAGAGAATTTTCTGGGGTTCTCCTGTGGGGTACTGTAATTCGGGAGTCACTGACTAGCAGCACCCAACACTGTATAGCTGGCAGTAAGTTACATGCTGGAGACTGTGTGTTAACTGCCCTGGAGTGGCTAGTCTCACAGTGGAGCAGTGTAAAAGGCACCCCAGCCTGGGGAATTGAGGGCACACAGCTGTTCAACACTCCAGATTGTACTATGCTTAATGTCACAGACACTCAATTTCAAAGTCTCCTAAAACACACAGAAAATAAATCCACATCCCAAAAACCAAAGTCTCCAGACAGACGGTAAGTCTCTCTAGCTCTGCTTCTTGCTCACAGACGGGTCCAGAGACAGAGAGAGTCCCAGGGAAGCGTGGGACACAGTGGAGAAAGGGAACAGGAAAGGCAGGGATATCGTTGAATGCAGGATCTCAGTAGTACTAGATGTCAGGGTAGCACATAGTGCAGCCCATTGGAAAACATAATCCCAAATAGATATATAAAATGATGGAGTCTAAATGAGTCATTTTCATTGATTTATAAAAGGGCAATAAGATATTCTCTGTATTATTGTCTAACTCTTTTTAAAGGATTCCTAATATCCTGTTAGCTTTTTTGACTTTTGCTGCACACTGCTGGATGTCTTCAGAGAACTTCCCACAATGACAAAAAGATCTTTTTCCCGATTAGTTGTAGCTAAATTAGCCCCCGTCATATTGTATATATACTTGGGGTTATTTTTTCCCATGTGCATTACTTTACATTTATCCACATTAAATTTCATTTGCCATTTTGTTGCCCAATCACTTGGTTTTGTGAAATCTTTTTGAAGTTCTTCACAGTCTGCTTTGGCCTTAACTATCTTGAGCAGTTTAGTATCATCTGCAAACTTTGCCATCTCACTGTTTATCCCTTTCTCCAGATCATTTATGAATAAGTTGAATAGGATTGGTCCTACGACTGACCCATGGGGAACACCACTAGCTACTCCTCTTCATTCTGAAAATTTACCATTTATTCCTACCCTTTGTTCCCTGTCTTTTAACTAGTTCTCAATTCATGAAAAGATCTCCCCTCTTATCCAATGATAACTTAATTTATCTAAGAGCCTTTCGTAAGAGACCTCGTCAAAGGCTTTCTGGAAATCTAAGTACACTATGTCCACTAGATCCCCCTTGTCCATATGTTTGTTGACACCTTCAAAGAACTCCAATAGATTAGTAAGACATGATTTCCCTTTACAGAAACCATGTTGACTTTTGCCCAACAATTTCTGTTCTTCTATGTGCCTGATAATTTTATTCTTTACTACTGTTTCAACTAATTTGCCTGGCACAGACGTTAGACTGATCGGTCTGTAATTGCCAGGATCGCCTCTACAGCTCTTTTTAAATATTGGTGTTACATGAGCAATCTTCCAGTCATTAGATACAGAAGCTGATTTAAAAGACAAGTTACAAACCATAGCTAATAGTTCCCCAATTTCACATTTGAGTTCCTTCAGAGCTCTAGGGTAAATACCATCTGGTTCCGGTGACTTGTTACAGTTAAGTTTATCAATTAGTTCCAAAACTTCCTCTAGCGACACTGCAATCTGTGGCAATTCCTCAGATTTGTCACCCACAAAAGGTTTGGGAATCTCCCTAACATTCTCAGCCGTGAAGACTGAAACAAAGAATGCATTTAGTTTCTCCGCAATGACTTTATCGTCTTTAAGGGCTCTTTTTGTATTTCAATCGTCCAGGGGCCCCACTGGTTGTTTAGCAAACTTCCTGCTTTTGATGTACTTAAAACTTTTTGTTATTACCTTCTGAATTTTTGACTAGCTGTTCTTCAAACTCCTTTTTGGGTTTTCTTATTCATTTTTACACTTAATTTGGCAGTACTTATGCTCCCTTCTATATACACCTCACTAGGATTTGACTTCCACTTTTTAAAAGATGCCTTTTTATTTCTCACTGCTTCTTTTACATGACTAAGCCAAGCCACAGTGGCCCTTTTTAGTGCTTTTGCTGTGTTTTTTAATTTGGGGTATACATTTAAGTTGGGCCTCTAATATTGTGTCTGTGAAAAGCACCCATGCAGCTTACAGGGATTTCACTCTAGTCACTGTAACTTTTAATTTCTGTTTAACTAACCCCCTCATTTTTGCATAGTTCTCCTTTCTGAAATTAAATGCCACAGTGTTGAGCTGTTATTCTCACCACAGGAATGTTATATTTTGTTATATGATGATCACTATTTCCAAGCGGTGTTATAGTTACCTCTTGGGCAAGATCCTGCGCTCCACTCAGAACTAAATGGAGAGTTGCTTCTCCCCTTGCGGGTTCTTGTAGCAGCTGCTCCAAGAAACAGTCATTTAGAGTATCGAGAAATTTTGTTTCTGCATTTTGTCCTGAGGTGACATGGACCCAGTCAATATGGGGATCATTGAAATCCCCCACTATTATGGAGTTCTTTATTTTGATAGATTCTCTAATCTCTCTTTGCATTTCATCCTCACTATCACTGTCTTTGACAAATGGTCAATAATAGATTCCTATTGTTATATTCTTATTAGAGCATGGAATTACTATCCATAGAGATTCTATGGAACATGCAGTTTCATTTAAGATTGTTACTTCATTTGAGTCTACATTTTCTTTAACATACAGTGCCACTCCCCTCTCCATCCCCCGAGTATGACCTGCTCTGTCCTTCCAATATATTTTGTACCCTGGAATGATTGTGTCCCACTGATTGTCCCCACTCCACCAGGTTTCTGTGATGCCTATTATGTCAATATCCTCTTAACACGAGGCACTCTAATTCACCCATCTTATTAGTTACACTTCTAGCATTTGTGTACAAGCACTTTAAAAACTTGTTACTGTTTATTTGTCTGCCCTTCTCTGATGTGTTAGATTCGTATGTGTGTGAATGCTTCTCGTCTGATCTGGCCTTTACTTTATCCTCTTCCAGCCTCTCTTCCTGACTAAAACTAGAAAAATCTCTATCATTACACTTTCCTTTAAGAGAAGTCTCTGTCTGATCCACGTGCTCCTCTGCAGCCATTGGCTTTCCCCCCCACCATCTCTTAGTTTAAAAACTCCTCTGCAGCCTTTTTAATGTTCAGTGCCAGCAGTCTGGATTCACTTTGGTTTAGGTGGAGCCCATCCTTCCTGTACAGGCTCCTCCATCCCCAAAGTTTCCCCAGTTCCTAATAAATCTAAACTCCATCTCTCTACACCACCATCTCATCAATGCATTGAGACGCCGAAGCTCTGCCTGCCTACCTGGCCCTGCATGTGGAATGGGAGCATTTCTGAGAATGCCACCATAGAGGTCCTGGATTTCAGTCTCTTTCCTAGCAGATTAAATTTGGCCTCCAGGACGTCTCACCTACCCTTCCCTATGTCATTGGTATCTACATGTACCATGACCACTGGCTCGTCCTCAGCACTACACATAAGTCTATCTAGATGCCTTGAGAAATCCGCAACCTACGCACCAGGCAGGCAAGTCACCATACGGTTCTCCTGGTCATCACAAACCCAGATATCCTTGTTTCTAATGAATGAATCGCCCAATACTAACAGCTGCCTTTTCTTAATGACTGGAGTTCCCTCCCCCGGTGAGGTAACTTCAGTGTAAGGGGTTGCCCCAACACTATCTGGAAGGAGTGTTCCAAACATGAGAAGCTTTCCCTCTGCTCCCGTTGACTGCTCTCATTCCCTGGGCCTTTCATCCTCCTCAACAGTGTGGGAGGCTGTCTGTGCTGTCAGTGTGGGAGTTGGGACAATTTTATAGTGTCCCAGAAAGCCTCATGAACATACTTCTCTGCCTCCCTTAGCTCCCCCAGTTCCAACATCCTGGCCTCCAAAGCCTCCACATGGTCTCTGAGGGCCAGGAGCTCCTTGCACCAAATGCACACATACATATATAATATAAGAAAGGCCGTATTGGGTCAGATAAAAAGGTCCAACTAGCCCAGTATCCTGTCTACCGACAGTGACCAATGCCAGATGCCCCAGAGAGAGTGACTCTAACATGCCATGATCAAGTGATCTCTCTCCTACCATCCATCTCTATCCTCTGACAAACAGAGGCTAGGGACACCATTGCTTACCCATCCTGGCTAATAGCCACTGATGGACTTAACCACCATGAATTTATCTAGTTCTCTTTTAAACGCTGTTATAGTCCTAGCCTTCACAACCTCCTCAGGTAAGGAGTTCCACAAGTTGACTGTGCACTGCGTGATGAAGAACTTCCTTTTATTTTCTTTAAACCTGCTGCCTATTAATTTCATCCGGTGACCCCTAGGAAGCTTCTGTTGATTATGCTGCACTTAAACCTCAGTTTTACTTGAGCAAACAGGAGATATTTGACACTGCGATATGGCTTCTGTGCTCTGTTCCCAAAGTATTTTGCAGCAGGGGAGGGTCTCTGGTGAAATGTGTGTGTCACTGGTATATTGCGGTGATGTTGAAACTGGGCAGAGTAGAAGTGGCATTGCGGGGCCGGCGTAAACCTTAACTCACCGTTTTCCCTTCTAAGAACTGAGGGGACAGTAACCCTTACCCAGTGAGGTCACATTCTCATAGTTCTCCTGCATGACATCCCAGTAGAGGGCTCTCTGAGTGGGGTCAAGCAGAGCCCACTCTTCCCTGGTGAAATACACAGCCACCTCCTCGAAGGTCACCAGCCCCTGAAAGAGCAAGAGTCCAACACTCAATACCTGCTGCCTCATTCACAGCCCCACTATTTGTGGGGAGAGAAGCCCATCAAAGGGAAGCCCTAGATGGATTGCAGTCAACAAAGTCCCACCTCTACCCTGCTCAAAGCATCCAGGAAACATCAGAGTGAGGGGACAAAGAGAGAGCCCCTTAT
This sequence comes from Gopherus evgoodei, assembly GCF_007399415.2. NCBI lineage: Eukaryota > Metazoa > Chordata > Testudines > Testudinidae > Gopherus > Gopherus evgoodei. The sequence goes on from NC_044327.1 coordinate 213,274, forward strand.
CTCTCCCAGCAAATCCATCATACACCTACTAGCCACAGATTGATAGAGGAGAGGGAGGCCCTAGCAGGGACCAGGGAGAGATCCCTGGTAGGAAGCCCAACAGTCTCCTCCTTGTGAGGAGCTGGATATGAAGGGAGGGGAATCTCCCCTAACCCTCACTGGTGGGTATCCCCTTCATATCTCACAGCAGCCACTGAGTAGTCGGGTCAGGCTCCAGCATTATGAGTCTGGTCAGTTTTCCCAGCCCTATGTAGCTGGATTATTTTCTGCTCCAGAAACTAGAGCATTTCCACCTCCGAACCTCATGGGTCTGTTCCTAGAATCTAGGCCACTTATTAAGCAACTCACAGCAGGCTTGTTCACCCCCTGCCCTCCCTCTCTCCATCCTGTGCATTTCCTGCCCCGTGCCAACCTCCAAACTAGACTGTGCAAACCTTCCCATCTCCAGTGCATTTGCTGTCCCTCTCCCTCCTGTAGGAACCCACCAACACCCCCTCAAAAAAATAATCCTTACCTGAGCTGGCTCCACTGCAGCCATTTCTCTTCCCTCTGTCATGGGAAGTTGGGATGAGCTGGAGCGAAACATGGACGTCATTCTGCAGCCTGGCAGAGCGAGAAGGGCAGTGGTGGAGGTTTCAGAACAGGTTTTAGTTCATCTGACATCACGATTCCCCCAGGCCCTTTGCCTCCAGACAGACATCCTAGTCTCTGCCGTGCTGGGAACATGCTTGATCTCTTTATTACAGTGTAGACCTGGCCCCTTTTGCCAGGCTAAGCCCACAGACACATTTTTTACCTCCCTTCTCCCTCTCCTCACCTCATAACAAAGTCTCTGAACACAAGACTAGAAAAGAGCAGAACCAAAGGAGTCCCTGTGGGGGATTCCCTCAGACACAGGCCCAACACCAGTCACACCCCAGCAGGGGGAATAGGGAGTCAAGAACCAGATTTCCTCTGTCTGAGCCTTCTCTTGTTCACTGGAAAGTGGTTCTGCCCAGGGGTGCAGCAATACCTATGTCTAGGTGGACTAGAGAGCCGGCAATCTCTCTTCCCCCACTCATTTCTCCCACTGCCCCTTTCAGTTTCTCCTTCCTCTGTCCTCTCTCCCTGCCCCTTTGGCTGAGAAAGTCCCATTCCTGGGGGCTTTACTCTCCCAGGGCTGGATTTTCTCCTGGCAATTGCTAATGGGAGGAGAAATGATGAGGGGCTGTTTGTGTAGAGACACTTTCTTGCTAGTCCCCAGCACTTTCCCTGAGGTCTTTCAGTTACCTGGAGACTCTGGCTCAGAATTTGTATTAACAGGGCCCAGGTCTGCCCCAAGGGGCTAATACCAGGTGGAGAAAGTCATCCACTAGGCTGGGTAGAGAAGCAGCTTTAATTAAGGTCACTTCCCAGCACAGAACCCTGCTGGGGGAGTAGCAGCTGCTAAGCCTGGTCTCCCAGATTACAATGGAGGCTACAGCAGCTGATCCATGTCCACTGGAGCCGTGGGACCAGCGGACCCTCCGCAGGCACACCTGCGGGAGATCCACCGGAGCGGCGGGACGGGCAAGCGGCAGGGCGCCCCCCGCACAGCGAAATGTCTGGAGCCGGCCCTGTTCGGCGGCGGGGGGCCCTTCTGTTCCGGGACCCGCTGCCGAAGTGCCCCGAAGACCCTCTTCGGCGGTAATTCGGTGGTGGGGGGCCCCCTCTTCGGGACAATTCGGCGGCGTGTCCCGGAACAGAATGGCCCCCCGCCGCCGAATTACCGCTGAAGACTGAGTTGCACTTCGGCGGCAGGTCCCGCTTCCGCGGTAATTCACTGGCGGGGGGTCCTTCCACCCCGGAGCAGAAGGACCCCCCCACCGGCGAAGACCGGCAGCAGAAGAAGCTCTGGGGCCCGGCTCCGCAAGAGTGTTCCGGGCCCCCCCGGAGCGAGTGAAGGACCCCGCTCCAGGGGCCCCGAAAAGCTCTCGTGGGGGCCCCTGCGGAGCCCAGGGCAAATTGCCCCTCTTGTCCCCCCCGTCCCCGGGCGGCCCTGGAATTTGTATCGGGGACGAGAGGCACAAACAGGGACAGGATCCAATTCACTCCCCCCGCCCCGGGAATTTCCTGGCTGCCCAGAGACAGCTCAACATCCCCACCCTCCCCACTCCGGCTTCTCCCCTCCCCGCCCCGCCCCCTCACAGGGTCCCCCGAGCCCCAGGCTCCGCCCCCCCCTCCCAGCGGGGCGGATCCTGCTGCAGCTCCTGGGGCCGAGGCAGCTCCGAGGCTTCTCCCAGGTTCCCGGGGCCGAGACTCACCGCCCCCCCCCCCCGGGGGCCTCTCACTCACCGGCTCACACGGAGGCGGCAGAAGCAGCTTTATCCTCCCTCCCACACCGGGGCTCGCATGGAGCATGCGCAGTTTCAGCTGCTGAACCCCTCCCTTAGCTGGGCAGGACAGGGCGGAAGCGCCCCAGTGCACGCTGGGAGTTGTAGTTCCGGACTCTCTCGGGAGCGGAAGTGACGTCAGCGAAGGAGCGGAGCCGGAGCGCGAACGCGCGCTGGGAGGTGGGGGTTCTGCCTTGCTCGTGCGGGGCCGTTGGAGTTCTGGGCATGCGCAGATCGCGGCCGGAGAGACCTTCATTAACCCCCCCCCCTGCCCGGGCTCCGCCTGCGCTGCGGAGCTGCAGCCTCCAGGTACCGGAGCGAGCCCGGGGGGGACCGGGCGGTTACTCTGCCCCCGTGTCCGGGCCGGGGGGACCCGGCATCTCGCAGCGCCGGGGTCCGCTCCCTGGGGCCCCACTGGGGTCCCTGCGTGGGGCGGGGGGGACGCGGGACGGGGGGGTGGGAAGTGTCGGTGCAGCCCGGACATGGCGGGGGGGGGAGGGGAAGAGCCGGTGACCCCCGAGGAGCGGGGAGAGAAAGGGGGGGCTGAGATCCCCTCGGATTTACCGCTGCCCCCCCCCGTGGGGACCCCCGTCCTGCCCCCTTTCTCTCTAGAGAGTGTCAGGGACTCTAACCCAGACGGCAAAGTTCGCTGTCTGACCGCGAGAGAGACAGGCAACACCAGCCAGGTCCCATCAAAAGCTCTTTATTGACAAGTGCACACATCAACATAGAGCAGCTCGTCTCCAGAGAGAACCAGCCTGCTCTTTACAGCTTAGTATGAGCCGATATAGACAGTTCTGTCGCGTCATAAATTATTCACTGGAGCAACCCACCCCCTTCTTCTAACAACTAGAAACTAGACACTTTTAGTATACATGTTTTACAGCATTAGGTGATTAACACTATCTTAGCAAGCACCAGAAGTTAGGAATGTAGGGGAGTTAAAATAGACAGAGAACTGAACTAAGGAGTGCAAACAGGGAGGCTGGGATTTCTTATCAGTTCTTCAAAGGAGCTGTTCCTAACACAGCAGTTGGTACTATACCAGGAATGCAGCCCCTCCCTTATCTCACTTTTTTCCAGCGCTTGTGAGACCTGCTGCTGCTTCTCAGTGTTTTCCACTCAGGGCTTGTCTACATCACAAAGTTGCAGCGCTGGGGAGGGGGTTACAGCGCTGCAACTTAGGAGGTGTACACATCTGCAGGGCATCACCAGCGCTGCAACTCCCTGTTTGCAGCGCTGGCCGTACTCCCGTTTTGTCTCAGGTGTAGAAGATCCAGCGCTGGTGATCCAGCGCTGGTAATCAAGTGTAGACACTCACCAGCGCTTTTCTTGACCTCCGTGGAATAAGCAGGTATCCCAGCATACCTGAGGAAGCCTCTCCTTCAAGCAGGTCTCCTTCCCTGCGGTTTGCAGGGGGGTTCGGGGAACTCGAGAGCAAACCGCAGGGAAGCTGGTCTCCTTCCCTGCGGTTTGTTCTCGCGTTCCCCGAACCCCCGAGCAAGCAGTTCTCCTTCCCTGCGGTTTGCTCTCGTGTTCCCCGAACCCCCGAGCAAGCAGTTCTCCTTCCCTGTGGTTTGCTCTCACGTTCCCCGAACTCCCGAGCAAGCAGTTCTCCTTCCCTGCGGTTTGCTCTCGCATTCCCCGAACCCCGTGCAAGCAGGTCTACTTCCCTGCGGTTTGCTCTCGCGTTCCCCGAACCCCCGTGCAAGCAGGTCTCCTTCCCTGCGGTTTGCAGGGGAGTTCGGGGAACGCGAGAGCAAACCGCGGGGAAGCTTGTCTCCTTCCCCGGTTTGCTCTCGCGTTCCCCGAACCCTTGTGCAAGCAGGTCTCCTTCCCTGCAGTTTGCAGGGGGGTTCGGGGAACGCGAGAGCAAACCGCGGGGAAGCTTGTCTCCTTCCCCGGTTTGCTCTCGCGTTCCCCGAACCCTTGTGCAAGCAGGTCTCCTTCCCTGCAGTTTGCAGGGGGGTTCGGGGAACGCGAGAGCAAACCGCGGGGAAGCTGGTCTCCTTCCCCGGTTTGCTCTCGCGTTCCCCGAACCCCCCTTGAAGCTGCCCAACAGCGCTGCTGTGTGGCCACATCTAACACCACTTGCAGCGCTGGTTGCTGTAAGTGTGGCCACTCTGCAGCGCTGGCCCTATACAGCTGTACTAATACAGCTGTAACAACCAGCGCTGCAAAATTGTAGATGTAGACATACACTCAGGAATTACCCAAAAACCTCTGTTAGCCTGACTTTGGTCAGGTTGGCATACCTGGTTTTGTCTGCAATATCTTTATTCAGGCCTAACAAGAGCAACATCCAAGGTGACCCCCCTGCCCCCAAATCCCTGAGAAGTTCCATGTTCCCCTCCCCCAATTGTGCCCCATTTTCTCTCCATTTCACCGGTGTCCAGCTCTCACTGTGGCTGGTGGGGTTTCGGGGGGGGGGGATCTGGGTCCCTGGCCAGGGACTCTGGGGACTGGGTGCCAGGGAAGATCTGGCAGGACCCTGACTGGGGTTGTGGGGGTGTCTGGGGCCCCTGGCTGTGGGCTCTGGGCTCCGGGTGCTGGGGGTTGTCTGGGGCCTGCTGCTAACCATGATCCTGCTCCATGATCAGTTTCTGCCAGAATCCTGGCTCCAAGCACTGCCAGGCAGCCCCCAGCCAGGCCACTCACCCTGATAACTTTCTATCCACTTATCAAACACTGTGAGGTGAAATCACACATTTTTCTTTTCTCCCATCTTGAAAACTAGGGAATATTCATGCCCCATCCCCAGCAAGTCCTTGCCCTAGATCTGGGGGGTGAGGGAGGTGGGAAGGGGGTCAGCACTGCCGCACAGTGGTTTCTTGCAAGGCATTCTGGACTCGTTCTTTCTGAAATCTGGTTTCATTGAGAACGTTGTTAATCAGAGTCAGCGCATTGAAAGACAAGGTGTGACTCCAGCTGCACAGTGGGGCAAACGCGATTAGCAATTCTCCCTGTGAGGAGGGACTCTCATTACCTGCTGTCCCCAGAGAGCTAAAGGAGGGAAGCTGCTCAAACGCTCTGTCCCTCTCTGCTCAGGATATTTTGGTTCAGCTTCCTGGGTCAGACGCTGCAGCCTCCATTGTGATCTAGGAGACCAGGCTTAGCAGCTGCTGCCCTCCCAGTGGGTTTCTGTGCTGGGATGTGATCTTAATTAAAACTTCTCTGCCCGGCCTAGGTGATGACTTTCTCCAGCTGATACTAGCCCCTTGGGGCAGACCTGGGCCCTGTTAATGCAAATTCTGAGCCAGAGTCTCCAGGTAACTAAAAGACCTCTGGGAAAGTGCTGGGGACTAGCAAGAAAGTGTCTCTACACAAACAGCCTCTCCTCCCATTAGCAATTGCCAGGAGAAAATCCAGCCCTGGTAGAGCAAAGCCCCCAGGAAAGGGACTTTCCCAGCCAGAGGAGCAGGGAGAGAGGACAGGGGAAGGAGAGACTGAAAGGGGCAGTGGGAGAAATGAGTGGGGGGAGAGATTTCCAGCTCTCTAGTCCACCCAGACACAGGTATTGCAGCATCCCTAGGCTGAACCACTTTCCAGTGAACAAGAAACAGCTCAGACAGAGGAAAAGCTGGTTCTTGACTCCATATTCCCCCTGCTGGGGTGTGACTGGCGTGGGGCCGGTGTCCGAGGGAATCCCCCAAAGTGATTCCTTTGGTTCTGCTCTTTTCTAGCCATGTGTTCAGAGACTTTGTTATGGGATGTAGGGTGGGGAAGGGAGGTTAAAAATGTGTCTGTGGGCTTAGCCTGGCAGGAGGGGCCAGGTCTACACTGTAATAAAGAGATCAAGCATTTTCCCCGGATGGCAGATTCTAGGATCTCTGTCTGCAGAGACAGGGCCTTGGAGAATCATCCTGTGAAATTAACTAAAGCCTGTTCTGTAACCCCCACAACTGCCCTTCTCACCCTCCCAGGCTGCAGAATGACGTCCATGTTTCGCTCCAGCTCATCCCATCCTCCCATGACACAGGGAAGAGAAATGGCTCCAGAGGAGCCTGTTCAGGTAGGGATTATCAGGGGGTTGCTGGTGGGTTCCTGCAGGAGAGAGAGAGACAGCAAATACAGCGGAGACGGGAAAGTTTGCACAGTCTGTTTGGAGGTTGGAGCGGGGCAGGAAATGCACAGGGTGGAGAAAGGGAGGAGGACAGAATGTGACAAACCTGCTAAGAGTTGTTCAATAAGAAGCCTAGATTCTAGGAACAGACCCATAGGATTTGGAGGTGGAAATGCCCTAATTTGTTAAACAGAAAATAACCCACCTACACGGAGCTAGGAAAACTGACCAGACTGCCAGTGCTGGAGCCTGACCCGACTAAGCAGCGGCTCCTGTGAGATATGAAGGAGGCACCCATGAGTCAGGCTTGGGGGATATTCCCCTCCCCTCGTATCCAGCACCTCACAATGGGGAGGGTGGTGTGCTTCCTACCAGGGAGTTCTCCTTTGACCTGGCTAGAGGCTCCACCTCCTCTATTAGTCTGTGGCTAGCAGGTGTGTGATGAATCTGCTGGGAGAGACAAGGGGCTCTCGCTTCATCTCGTCGCCCTGGTGCAGGGATAGGCAACCTATGGCACGCTGCCGAAGGTGGCACGTGAGCTGATTTTCAGTGGCACTCACACTGCCTGGGTCCTGGCCATGGGTCCGGGAGGCTCTGCATTTTAATTTAATTTTAAAAGAAGCTGCTTAAACATTTTAAAAACCTCATTACATACAACAGTAGTTTAGATATATATTATAGACTTATAGAAAGAGACATTCTAAAAGCGTTAAAATGTATTACTGGCATGCAAAAGCTTAAATCAGAGTGAATAAATGAAGACTCAGCACACCACTTCTGAAAGGTTTCTGACCCCTGCCCTGGTGTTTCCTGGATACTCTGAGCAGGGTGGGGGTTGGACTGTGTAGACTGCAATCCACCAAGAGCTTCCCTTTGATGGGCTTCTCTGCTCCACAAATAGTGGGGCTGTGAGTAGGGCAGAAGGTACTAAGTGTTGGACTCTTGCTCTTTCAGAGGCCAGTGACCTTTGAGGAGGTGGCTGTGTATTTCACCAGGGAAGAGTGGGCTCTGCCAGACCCTGCCCAGAGAGCTCTCTGCAGAGACGTCATGCAGCAGAACTATGAGAATGTGACCTCTCTGGGTAAGGATTTCAATCCCCTCCCTTCTTGGTAGGGGAAATTAAGAGCGAAGGTTCATGCCAGCCCCACAATGCTACCTCTACTCTGTCCTTTTCAGCATCACCCCAATATGCCAGTGACGCAGAGGAGCCTCCCCTCCCCCCCGCTGCAGAACACTTTGGGAACAGAGCACAGGAGCAGTATTGCACAGTATCAAATAGCTCGTGTTTGCTCAAGTATACCTGGGGGTTAGGTCCAGCATAATGAACAGAAGGTTCCTACCCCTGTCCTTCTCTTCAAACACTGAGCCTACTCCCCCCAAACCAGAACGTGCTTGGGGTGTGAGAGGCAGGCTGCTGGAGTCAGAGCTGCTGGGTCAGGGTTATTTATCACACAGATACTCAGAGTATGGCTACACTTGCAGCAGTACAGCGCTAGAAGTTAAACCTGCCTTCGTACAGCTGAGTAAGGAAAGAGCTGCAGTCTGTCCACACAGACAGCTGACAGCGCACTGGTGTGGCCACAGTTGCAGCATTTGCAGCAGCATTGGGAGCGGTGCATTATGGGCAACTATCCCAGCATTCAAGTGGCTGCAACGTGCTTTTCAAAAGGTGGGTGTGGTGGGCTGGAGTGTGACAGGGAGCGTGGAGGGAGAGAGTGGGTTTTTGGAATGCTGAGTGTGTCAGCACCCTGCCTTGCAAGTTCCGACCCCCCCCCCCCGTCCCCACCCTTCACTCACTGAAAGCAAACAGCAGCTGTTTGATTTTTCTCACAGACCAGATAAGCAGCTGCTCACCAAAGTGGACCCCCCCACTTCCCTCCATGCGACGCCTCTCTCTTCAAGCTAACATTAGCTGTGGGTGTTCCAAAAGGAGCCCCCCTGCCTCTCCCTACTCATTCACAGCAAACAGTAGCTGTGTTTGGTTTTTTGATAAGCAGCTCCCGGAGCCCAGAGTTCACAACAAAACAAGGAGAGGAGCCTTCACTTAAAAGGATTATGGGGAGTTCTTCTTTGAGTGCTTGCTCATATCGATTCCAATTAGGTGTGTACACACGCCGCGTGCACGTTCGTCGAAAGATTTTTACCCTAGCAACACTCGGTGGGTCGGCTGGGTCGCCCCCTGGAGTGGCGCCATTATGGCTCCGGATATATACCCCTGCCGACCCGACGGCCCCTCAGTTCCTTCTTACCACTCATGACGGTCGTTGGGACTGTGGAGCGTGGCTTTGCTGATCTCCACTTCCCTAGCTTACTCGTTGTTCTTTACTGTTAATTGTCTTTATAGTTGGAGTTTTTACAGTTGTAGTTAGTGTTAATTGTTGTGTATATATATAGTTGTTGAGGGAGGATCGGGGATTAGCCCCTTTCCTCCACCCCAGTACCGGGCTTATGCCCTGGTCACCGGGATTCAAACCGTGCTCGGCGTGCCAAAAGCCGATGCCAATAGGGGATCCCCATGACTGCTGCCTCAAGTGCCTAGGGGAATCCCGCCTTCCTGAAAAGTACCGCATCTGTAAGTCATTTAAACCGAGGACGAAGAAGGAGCCGGACTTTCGACTGAAACAGCTCCTCGTGGAGGCAGCACTTAGCCCTGTGACATCGGTACCAAGTGCTCAACAGCCTGCATCTGTGAGGAAAGCTCCTTTGGCTCCGGTACCACGAAGGAGCCACGGCACCGACCCTTGCCGGCACCAATGTCTGCTCGGCACCGCTCCCTGTCCCTGCGGCCCAGGAAGCAACACAGTGCTCCGGCTGCTTCAGCACACAGAAGGAGGGCCCATCAATGACGGATCGCTCAGCACCATCATCTGCCGCGGCACCACCGCGTGCGGCACCGCAGGGTGTGGCACTGTTGATTCCGGTCCCGCAAAGGCTGTTGGGTCAGGTGCCCGAAAGCTCCCTGGCTCACGCTGTGGTCGAGCTTGCTCTCCCATCCATGCCAGAGACCTTCTCCACAGCGCAGGAGTTGATCGCGATCATGGAGACAGCGCTGCCTCAGTCCTCAACACCGCCGGTGCGGGTCATCCAATCTATTGGCAAGCCTGCCTTACTGAGGCTGCCCTCCGTGGGAGCAACCAAGAGGAATCGTTCAAGATCTCAGTCCTACGGACGATCTTGGTCACGCTGCAGATCCCGGTCCCGATGCTGCTCACAGTCCCACACCGCTCTCTATCGCGGTACCGGTCGCACTCGCAGCACTGCTCGGTCTCCCGTTCACCTGCCAGATACCTACGGTACCAATCCGACTCCCAGCACCGTTCACGGCACCGCACATCTCGCAGTCGCTCCAGGCGAAGGGATTCGAGATCCCAGTCGAGCTCCCGACACGACTTCGGTCGTAGGTCCCAGTCTCCCTCGCGGTACCGTTACAGCTCCCGGTACCGTCCCGGGAAAGACCAACCTGAGACGTGGCTCCCTCTCAGGGTCTATCAGCACCACCTTGGCCGTCGAGACGCACCTCGGTGTCATCACAGGCTGGTAGCATTTCCTGTCCACAGGATCATGACTCGGATGTCCCCAGCTATATGTTTCCTGAGAGCCAGAGCCACGAGCAAGGACCTCATCAGTGGTCTTTCTGGACACCGTGGGCATACCACCAAGCCCAAGGTGTTCCCTCAGTTGCACCACGGTCTGCCCCGTCAGAACACTGGACACCAGAGGCAACCGTAAGCCGCTCCCCCCCATGGGTACGGATGAGGCTTCAGTACCACCTGCAGATACCCAGGTCCCACCTGAGTCTGATGCCGCTCCTAAGAAGAGGACCCCCCACAGGACCCTCTTCTCCCTGGTCTCTGCTCTTCCTCCTCGCCAGACGAGGCTGTGGCAGGAACATCCTCCTCCGGCCCTCGCCCAATTGACCTAAAAGGGCACATCATGACCTCTTGAGATGGGTGGTGCAGAATACGAATCTGCAAGTGGAGGAGGTCCCTGAAATAGAGGACCCTGTAGTGGACATCCTATCTGCAGGCGCACCTACTAGAGTGGCCCAACTGTTTATCTGCACTATTCAAGCAAATGTAGACACCATTTGGCAATCCCCGGCCTCGATCACCCCTCCCCCCCCAGTCAGGGGAGTAGAGAGAAAATACATGGTACCTTCCAAGGAGTATGAATATCTCTACATACACCCACATACTTGCTCCTTAGTAGTTCAATCAGTAAACGAGAGGGAGCGTCATGGCCAGCAAGCTCCTGCTACCAAGACCAAGGAGGTTAGGCGCATGGACCTCCTAGGCCGCAAAATATATTCAGCCGGGGGTGTCGTAAACAGATAATTAAGGGTTAATGTCTCTCTTGCCTGTAAAGAGTTAACAAGCTCAGTGAACCTGGCTAACACCTGACCAGAGGAGCAATCAGGAGACAAGATATTTTCAAATCTCAGTGGAGGGAAGTCTTTGTTCGTTCTGCTTTCTTTTGTTCTCTGTTCTCTCTTGGATTTAAGAGGGACCAGACGTACATACAGGCTCTCCAATCTCTGAAACAGCCTCTTCTTTTCAATTTAGTGAGTACCAGTTAGAAAGGCAGTTTAGTCTTTTGATTGTTTTCTTTATTTGCAAATGTGTATTTTGCTGGAAGGATTGTATCTCTGTTTGCTGCAACTTGTATTTGTGCTGGGAGGAGGATTCTCTCTAGTGTCTATAAGCTGAAAGACCCTGTAACATTTTCCATCTTGATTTTACAGAGATAATTTTACTTTTTTTCTTTCTTTAATTAAAAGCTTTTCCTTTCTAAGACCTTGATTGGTTGTTTTTTTTATTCTTGTGTAAGACCGCAGGGGATGGGGTGTCTGGACTCACCAGGGAATTGGTGAGGAGAAAGGAGAGAAGGGGAGAGAGAGGTTAATTTCTCTCTGTGTTAGGATCACTGTCTCTCTCTCAGGGAGAGTCTGGGAGTGGTAGGGGGAAAAGAGGAGGGGGAAGGTGAATTTCCTCTTTGCTTTATATTCACGGAGTTTGAGTCTGTGTAGTCTCTCCAGGGTAACCCAGGAAGGGGAAGCTTGGGAGAGGGAACGGTGGGGGAAAGGGTTTATTTTCCTTGTGTTAAGATCCAAGGGGTTTGGGTCTTGGGGTCCCCAGGGAAGGCTTTGGGGGTCAGAAAGTGTCCCAAAACACTATATTTTTGGGTGGTAGCAGCTCTATCATTTCTAAGCTAGTAATTAAGCTTAGAGGGCTTCGTGCAGGTACCCCATTTTTTGGACACTAAGGTTCAGAGTGGGGATACTACCCTGACATGTTGGCATAGCGGCGGGAACAACCAGTGAGGTTTTTATTTCTCTCCCTGCTAGCTATCTGCAGGCAGACTGAGGTTTGGGTTTAAAAGCAAAGCCAGTAGGATTTTTTTTTCCTTTCTCTCTCCTTCTAGTTGCTAGGGAAGCAGGCTAGAGGGGACTATGGACAAACCAAGCCAGTGGAAAATTTTTTTTCTTCTCTCCTTTCTGGTTGTGCAGAAAGACTACCTGAAGACAGGGGCATTAGGGTTTAACAAGGATCTTTGTTAATCAAAGGGACTCCAGCTGTGAGTCAGCAAACACCAGCAAAACACATTTGCAAATGAAAGCGGTTTTTTTTATTCTAACTTGTAGGGCAAAGGCTAGTTAGGAGGTGTTAAAAAAAGTCTGTGTTGCCAAGCAACCCTGAGCTGCAGCATTCCAGACACTCAACAGCAGAGGGCACAACCAGCACAAAAAAAGCAGGAGCTATGAGTTCCAAGAAAGCCATTAGACAGGAACAAGCAAAGCTAGAAGCCATAGAAAGAGACAGCAAACATAGAAGAAAGATGGAACTAATAAATGCAGAAATAGCCAGGGAAGAGGCAGCCCACAAAAGAGAGCAAGAAGCCAAAGAGGCGGACCATGAAAGAAAAATAGAGCTCCAAAGGGAGGCACGCCAGCAGGCCCTGGAATTAGAACAGGCTAAGCAGAAGAACACAGCCAATTCTAACAACTCTTCGCCAGTTACTGTTCCTCATCCCAAGAACTTTCCCACCTACAAGGCAGGTGATGACACTGAGGCCTTCTTAGAAAAATTTTTAAGGGCCTGCCTTGGGTACAGCATCTCTGAAGACCAGTACATGGTAGAACTGAGGCCACAGCTCAGTGGACCCTTAGCAGACATGGTGGCTGAAATGCCTAAGGAACACATGAACAATTATAAACTTTTTCAAAGCAAGGCCAGGATCAGAATCGGACTAACACTTGAGCATGCCCGTCGGCGGTTCAGAGCCCTAAGGTGGAAACCAGATTTGTCATTTCCCCGACACGCCCACCACATTGGAAAGAATTGGGATGCCTGGATATCAGGAACAAAGGTTAAAACTCTAGAAGAGATATCCCTCCTGATGCAAATGGAGCAGTTCTTAGAGGGTGTTATTGAAGAAATAGAAAGGTACATCCTAGATGGGACGCCCAAAATTGTAACTGAGGCGGGGGAGATTGGAGCCAGATGGGTGGAAGTGGCTGAAAAGAAAAAAACTACTGTCAAGGGGAGCGAATACCACAGGGGGCATGCCGACAATAAACCCTGTACCCGAGGGCAACCCAAAACCCCACCTACAACACAAGGAAAGCCCCAAACTCCCTATTGTCCCACCTCACCAGTCTCCAATAACTCACCTCGGCCCAGTGACCAGTCAGCTGGGTGATGTTTTAAATGTAATGAACCGGGACATATAAAGGCCAACTGCCCCAAGAACCCCAAGCGAGTGCAGTTCATTACACCACCACCACACAAAGATCCCCAGGCCCAGATGCCTCTCAAATACCCTCGGAGCGAAGGGAAATTTTGAGAGTGGGCGGAAAGAGGGTTACTGCGTGGAGAGACACAGAGGCACAAGTGTCAGCTATCCACCAATCCTTTGTGGACCCCAAATTCATCAACCCAAAGGCCCAAGTGACAATTTACTCCTTCATATCAAAAGCTGTAGACTTGCCTAGAGCTGAACTGAGTGTCCAGTACAAAGGCTGGTCAGGAATGTGGACTTTTGCAGTCTATGACAATTATTCCATCCCCATGCTACTGGGGGAAGACTTGGCCAACCAGGTAAAGCAGACCAAGAGGGTGGGAATGGTTACACACAGCCAAGCCAGGCAAGCTTCCAGACCCAGCTCTGTTCCTGGACCGTCCACAAAGGCCCTGTCTGTGTTAGCAGAGACCCAGACAGAGGTAGTGGACCCAGATCCGCTGCCAACGACTGCAACAGCCACAGTGCCTCCAGTCCCAGACCCGGAACTAGAAAAACAACCAGCTCCAGAACTGTTGCCAGCACTGATGCCAGCGCTTGCAAACCCATCTTCAACCCCAATGCCAGAGGGCACCAGCGAGCCTGAACTGGCAGAAGCAGCAGACAACCATACCCAAGAGGCTCAGCCAGAGCCTGAAACACCACCTGGTGCACCAGCGGAGAGCGGTTCACCAGCAACGAAAACAATCCCATCACCTACATCGCCTCCAGAGGGAACAAGCCCAAGTCCATAGTCTAAGGAAGAGCTGGTGTCTCCAGCCTCAAGAGAACAGTTCCAGACTGAGCAGGAAGCAGATGACAGCCTTCAGAAAGCTTGGGTGGCATCACAGAGCACCCCTCAACCTCTCAGCTCTTCCAACCGATCCCGGTTTGTTGTAGAACAAGGACTTTTATAAAAGAGACTCTTTCTGTTGGACACCAGAAAGACTGGCATCCGCAAAAACAGTTGGTGGTTCCAACTAAGTACCGGGGGAAGCTCTTAAGCTTAGCCCATAACCATCCCAGTGACCATGCTGGGGTGAGCAGAACCAAAGACAGGTTGGGGAACTCCTTCCACTGGGAGGGGATGGGCAAAGATGTAGCCAAGTATGTCCGGTCTTGTGAGGTGTGCCAAAGAGTGGGAAAGCCCCAAGACCAGATCAAGGCCCCTCTCCAGCCACTCCCCATAATTGAGGTCCCATTTCAGCGAGTCCTTTCCCAAAAAAAGACCCCCTGAGGAAAGTAGTACATACTGACTTTCGTGGACCTTGCTACCTGGTAGCCGGAAGCAGTAGCTCTAAGTAACACTAGGGCTAAAACGGTGTGCCAGGCCCTAACAGACATTTTTGCCAGGGTAAGTTGGCCCTCAGACATCCTTACAGATTCAGGGACTAATTTCCTGGCAGGAACCATGAAAGAACTGTGGGAAGCTCATGGGGTGAATCACTTGGTTGCTACCCCTTACCACCATCAAACCAATGGCCTAGTGGAAAGGTTTAATGGAACTTTGGGGGCCATGATACATAAATTTGTCAGTGAACACTCCAATGATTGGGACCTAGTGTTACAGCAGTTGCTTTTTGCCTACAGGGCTGTACCACATCCCAGTTTAGGATTTGAACTTGTGTATGGCCACGAGGTTAAGGGGTCATTACAGTTGGTGAAGCAGCAATGGGAGGGGTTTATGCCTTCTCCAGGAACAAACATTCTAGACTTTATAGCAACCTACAAAGCACCTTCCGACACTCGTTAGCCCTTGCTAAAGAAAACCTAAAGGATGCTCAGAAAAAGACATACCAGGGAGCGTTCCTTCAATGTAGGAGACCAGGTTATGGTCTTGAAGGCGCAACAGGCCCATAAGATGGAAGCCTCATGGGAAAGGCCATTCACAGTCCAAGAGCGCGTGGGAGATGTTAATTACCTCATAGCATTTCCCAATTCCTCCATAAAGCCTAAAGTGTACCAGGTTAATTCTCTCAATCCCTTTTATTCCAGAGACTTACAGGTTTGTCAATTTACAGCCTAGGGAGGAGATGATGCTGAGTGACCTGAAGGTGTCTACTACGAAGGAAAAAGTGACGGTGGCGTGGAAGAGGTGACCCTCTCCATCACCTTGGAATGTCTGCAGTGGCACCAGATCAAGGAGCTGTGCACTAGCTTTGCCCCATTGTTCTCAGCCACCCCAGGATGGACTGGACGGGCATACCACTCCATTGACACAGGTAATGCTCACCCAATTAGAACCCTACCCTACCGGGTGTCTCCTTATGCCCAAGCTGCTATAGAATGGGAGATCCAAAACATGCTACAGATGGGTATAATCCGCTCATCTACCAGTGCATGTGCATCTCCAGTGGTTCTGGTACCCAAACCAGATGGGGAAATACACTTTTGTGTGGACTACTGTAAGCTAAATGCAGTAACTCGTCCAGACAACTATCTAATGCCACACACCGATGAGCTACTGGAGAAGTTGGGATGTGCCCAGTTCATATCTACAATTGACTTAACCAAGGGGTACTGGCAAGTACCACTAGATGAACCTGCCAAGGAAAGGTCAGCCTTCATCACCCATGCAGGGGTGTATGAATTTAACATGCTTCCTTTCGGGCTGCAAAATGCACCCGCCACCTTCCAAAGACTTGTAGATGGGCTCCTAGCAGGATTGGGAGAATATGCAGTTGCCTACCTCGATGATGTGGCCATTTTTTCTGATTCATGGGCCGAACTCCTGGAAAAAGTCTTCGAGCGCATCAGGCAGGCAGGACTACCTGTTAAGGCCAAAAAGAGTCAAATAGGCCAAAACAGAGTGACTTGCCTGGGACACCAGGTGGGTCGAGGAAACATAAACCCCCTACAGGCCATGGTGGATGCTATCCAAAAGTGGCCTGTCCCAAAGTCAAAGAAACAGGTCCAATCCTTCTTAGGTTTGGCCAGATATTACAGGCGATTTGTACTACACTACAGCCAAATCACTGCCCCACTAACGGACCTGACCAAAAAGACCCAGCTGAATGCAGTTAAGTGAACTGATGAGTGTCAGAAGGTCTTTACCCAGCTTAAGGCGACCCTCATGTCTGACCCTGTGCTAAGGGCCCCAGATTTTGACAAACCATTCCTAGTAACCACAGATGCATCTGAGTTTGGTGTAGGAGCAGTTCTGATGCAGAAAGGACCAGATCACAACTTCCACCCTGCCGTGTTTCTCAGCAAGGAACTGGCTGAGAGGAAAAGCCTCTGGTCAGTCAGTGAAAAGGAATGCTACGCCATTGTGTACGCCCTGGCAAAGCTACAGCCATACGTTTGGGGATGGCAATTCCAGCTGCAAACCGACCATGCTGCACTAAAATGGCTTCATACTGCCAAGGGAAACAACAAAAAACTGCTTCGATGGAGTTTAGCTCTCCAAGATTTTGATTTTGAAATTCAACACAATTTGATTTTGAAATTCAGGAGCTTCTAACAAAGTAGCTGATGCACTCTCCCATAAAAGTTTCCCAGTATCAACTGGTTAAAAATTGTTCTTAAGATGTGAAAAATCTTGTAATTTTACATAATTAGTAGTGTATGCAAAGGTGCATGTGTGTTATTAATCTGTTTATTCTGCAGTTCTAGGAAGAAATCACCGCCTGTGTGGGTTCCCCACTGTCTGCGATTTGAGGGGTGTGTCATAAACAGCTAGTTAAGTGTTAATGTCTCTTTTACCTGTAAAGGGTTAAAAAGCTCAGTGAACCTGGCTAACACCTGACCAGAGGACCAATCAGGAGACAAGATACTTTCAAATCTTGGTGGAGGGAAGTCTTTGTTTGTGCTGCTTTCTTTTGTTCTCTGTTCTCTCTTGGATCTAAGAGGGAACAGACGTACATTCAGGCTCTCCAATCTCTGAAACAGTCTCTTCTATTGAATTTAGTAAGTACTAGTTAGGAAGGTGGTTTAGTCTTTTGATTGTTTTCTTTATTTGCAAATGTGTATTTTGCTGGAAGGATTGTATCTCTGTTTGCTGCAACTTGTATTTGTGCTGAGGAGAGGAATGTGTGCATGCTACTGGACAACATCATGGCAGATGTAAAAGCCAAGACTATAACAGGATTCAAATAAAGAGCTAAATCAATTCATGGAGGATATGCTCTGAGCCAGGAACTGGGAATAGGTGACAGGGGAGAGATCACTTGATGATCACTTGTTCTGTTCCTTTCCTCTGAAGCACCTGGCTTTAGCCACTAGAGGAAGACAGGAAACTGGACTAGATGGATCCAATCTGACCCAGTGCGGCCGTTCTTACGTCCTTATGCTCCTTTCATACAGATGCCTGGGATTCTGCCTCACAATGTGTCCCTGAAGTCTCAGCCAAAATGCCCCAGACAGGCAAACACTCTGGGCTCCTGAAGCCTCTGCCCCCCACCTAGTGCCCTATAGCTCATCCCTGACCCTTGCTGATGCTCCTTGCTACAGACTGTGAAAGGAGCAGAGGCATCGCAGGAGCCCTCTGGGGATGCGGAGCTGAGGCTTTGAGAGAGACACATTGTCTGAGACATCAGAGCACTGTAAACCATGCAGCCACCCCCTCAATCAGGGGCCTGTTCCAGCCCTGACCCAGGCTACCACGATATCCCTGCCCCAGAGCAGGGTGCCCACAGATTACAGCCTGAAAATAGGCCTGTGACACTAACTCCTGCTTTCCCTGACAGGGCCTCCCCTAGACCAAGTGGCATCCCAGGCAAGAAGTGTCTTCAGTGCTCGCTCCCCAATACATTACACTTTGGAATGCTTATTTTTTATTGCACTTGTAGCTCAGTTCATGATTTTGATGCACAATGTGGATGCATGATTCTCTCTGTCGTATCAGATGATAAATTTGCAGGCGAGGATCTGTAAACCTGTATTTATTCATGCCATGTATAAGTAAATAAAACAAATTCATTTCCTCTGAGCATATAGAAACTTCTTAATTTTGACAGTAACTGAACTGTACTAACATCTGGAAATGGAACTGTCACCAGCACAGGGTGGGCCAGTATTAAATAGTGTTACAGGAGGAGACAGCGTTAGGATGTTAACCCCAGTGCTTTATTTCTAAGGTCACTTTTCTTGCCTTTGCCCTCATGAACTGAAGCACAGCATCAGAGAGATCCAAAGATTGGCCAATGGGATTTTCAAGAGCTAAAATAGCAAGCGATATTGGTCTCTCATTGGCCAGCACTGATTGACGATATGGTTTAATGAGCTGGATCTTCAAGGCAAGGGTGGCTCTGTCCACTGCCTTCCATTGCAGTGCTGGACCCCAAGTCCCTGTTGGCCAAGATGTGAAGCTGGGAGAAGAGAGTGGGGTGGCAAGCGGCTCCTGCTTTCTCCTTAGCTGGGTCCCACTCTGGTCCAGGTAGTTCCAGCTCACACAGATGATGGGATCCCCTGCCCTGGTGACTCCTGCATTACACTGCCTGGCCTGTCAGTCTGGCTAACTTGGAGCTTTGGCCTCTCCCCATTGGCCCCGGGGACTTTCAGTCTTAGGGTCCTGATTTCCGATTGATCCTTCCCACTTCTATTGGTACTGGGAACTAGCCAACCAAAAACCCACTGAGCTTTAGTAAGGGGCCAACAGTCCCTTACACGAGCTGGCCCCGGAGGGTCACCGATGTGCAGAGACAGCAGCACAAGCTGGTCCCATAGTGTATCGGGCAGCACTCAAGACTGAATTCTGCAATCTGAGTTCAAGTCTCAGTGGGACCTTATGGCAAACCCTTAGAGCTCACAGTGCTCAACTTCCCTGTCTCCAGCTGTGCAAGAGCAAATCTTTCCTCTCCTACTGGGTGACTTGCCCATTAGGGCCTGGTTGTGATGGCCACAATGGGTTGGGGCTCTAGAACTTGCTGCCCTTGTTGCTGATACCTGTACTCCTGTGGTTTGACCAGATTCTTGGGATTCTCACAGCTTCACTTGATGCCCACAAGTTTGGCCAATTTGCTCGCAGCCACATGTTGCCTCTTGTCCACATGGCACTTGAAGGAAGAAGTGCCAGGGCCAGGCTTGATAGTCAGGGCTCGCCAGGATGGAGGAAGTGTCTCAGGCTGGAGCCCAACACACCTTTCCTGCTCTGGGCACCTAGAGCAGAGACGGCTGGTGCTGACAGCTACAGAGCAACTGAGGGAGAGGCAAGAGAAGAGGAGGACCATGCTTATGTGTGGCCAGCAGACAGCCACAAAGACACACGGCCAGCCTGCTTCCTGCTTTCTGGCATGCCAAAACCCCTCTGAAGATGTGCTTAATCCACTCAGTGATCAGGAGCAAAACCTGTCAAAATGTGTGTGCAAGGAGAACCTGCTTGGCTTGGAAGGGAGTGATGAAAAAGAGTGAGTGAAAAAAATAACCAGCAAGAAAGCAAGAGCGAAAAGAACATGGAAGGCAAGCAAGGGGTGGGGGCTGGAGTTTCTGAGAAGGTTTTTGTTTGCAAGAAGCAATGTTGTTTGATCTATCATTGTACCAAAGGAGGAGATGGTTGTCTATAAAGAAGGTGTGAAGACTAAATGCATCTAATGAGGATGAGATTCAAACCCATTTGTGCAGAGCACAATGGATTAGCAGCCCATCACCTTAACCACTCAGCCACCTGGAAATGGACAGGAGGGGAAATCTAAGGCCAGCACAGATAGGGACACGAAGATGTTTTTAAATACTAAGCAGAAGCAGGGGCTGAATGAGCTCCCATCTCACACCTAGTGACCAGCTGTGGGAAAGGCTTCAGGAACAGACCGTGTTTGCACAGACACACCTACTCTGGCTAGGTATGCAGCATGATGAGGCCGCTTCCCCAAAATGACCAGTTTTGGCTGGTGGTGGGTTACAAATCACTTTAGCACTGTGTAGTATGAAATGTTATTATCCTTCCTGCATGAGGGAAGGGCAGCAGAACATACCTAGTTCGTCTGATGGAGAGGTAGGTGGGTGAGGAATAGCTTTTATTGGACTGCATAGATATGATTGAGGACATCATCCTAAAACAATGGTCCCCAAACATTTCACACTGTGCCTTCGTATCCATGGCTGTGGCCCCTCGGTAGCCACAGTTGAGAACCGGGGTTGGGAGTGGGGCTGTTGCTTGCTGGGGAAAGGGGTGAGGACAGGGGTAAGGGGGTCGAGGCCAGGCTGGGAGTCAGGGGCCCAGGCTGAGGGTGGGGTTGAGGAAGAGCTGAGATAGAATGGGGCTGAGTGTTGCTCCTTCCCTGCCCTCCATGGGGGCTGGCTCAGGCCCTGAGGTGCCCCCATGAAACTTCCTCTGTGTCCCCCTAGGAGTCCTGCCCCACATTTTGGGGACCACTGAACCCTACTCGCTAAGCAGGGGCTGGTGATGCCAAAGCTCAGGGAAAGGGAGAACAAGTGCGGGGGCCCCCAGCACCGGAACTATGCCCCCCCCCACTTCTGTCTGTGGCTCTGCCTCCTTCCACACCTTCCACGCACAGCCCCATCCACTGTCACCTCTGTTCCACCCCTTCCCCCACTAGCCCCACCCTGTCACTCCTTTACTGCTGCCCTGCTGCCGCTCCGAGACCAGAGAAGCTCTGTGGGGCTGCAGCAGGGAGTGAGAGCTCCTCCAGCCCTGGGGCTGACATGGGGGACACTTTTCCAGGGGGACCTAATTTAGCCAGGGCCCCTAGTCATGGGCTCCACTGTCCCTGAGCCTCCATTATGAGCTGCCCAGTCTACCACGACTCAGTGTGTGGCCAATCTCCCTGTGTTCTCTGCTGTTCGTGCTGGGGAGCCTGGCCGGCCTTAGGGGTGGGCCCCCCCGGCAGGGGGTCAAAGGGCACCGTATGCCAGTGCAAAGATGCTCAATGCTCTACCCTGCCGCAGTGCTACTCCGTGGCCCCATAGAGGGTTGGGAGGGAGCAAGGAGCAACACTATGTGCTCCATGCGTCCTGGTCACTTTCCCCACCTGGGCTGTGCTGTGAGAGGAGCATCAGAAGCTGCTGCTCTCTGCCCTCCCCTTATGCAGCCCGGCTGAGGAAAGTGACCTGAGTGCAGGGAGCTCAGATGGTCTCGCTTCTCGCCCCCACAGCTCCTAGGGATTCCTGGAGGAGCAGCGTCCCAGGGAGGAGCGGCCCGCAATGCCAGCTGCTTTATGCACACAGGTCGCTGTCCCCACGTGGGTGCAGGAGGGGATGCAGGAGTTAGGGGTGAAGGGGGTGCAGGAGAGGGACAGTGGCTGGTGGTGCAGGAGGGGAGTGTAGGAGTTAAGGGGAAAGGGACACAATGTAGGGGTTAGGGACTAGGAGGGGGCCGGAGTTAGGGGTGAAGGAGGCGCAAGGGTTGGGAGTGCAGGAACTAGTGGAAAAGGGGGAGGGGGATCATCCAGGGCCGATGGGGAAGTGCCTAAGTACAAGTTTTACCCAGAGCACCATTTCCCCTAACGCTGGTCCCTGATAACATTTCTTGCTGGAAGGGGGAGAGGAGAGAGAAGAGGTGGTTTCTCTCTGTTTCTTTCCTCTCCATTTTCTGCTCCTTCCTTCAATCCCAGAAACCTCCCTTGTGATTCAGACTGTGCAGTGACGCCCTCCCCACCCCAGGCCTCTGGAGCCTTTGGAGCAGAAAGATCCCAGGAGCTGAGGAGGAATCCAGGGGTGAGTAGCTGGCAGGAAGGAGTCCTAGCAGCTCTTCTGGGAGCGCAGTGGAGAAATGACTCCCCCTTCTCTAGATTCTCCCTGTGGGGCTCTGGGGAGCAGGGATGGTTCTGTGATAAATTCCATCCAACATCCCCGTTTGATCCAAGCCGAGGGGCATCTCAGCTCTGCACGTTCCCCTTGGCAGCACCAAAGAAGGGATGTTTTCCACTGCCCAAGAGACCCCAGCCAGGGACTCAAGACAGCCCCAGACTTTCCCTCTCGCCCTTCCTGGGAATCAAGTTCAAGAGCTAAAGAAACTTCAACTCCCCATCTGAATTAATGTCACATTTCTCACATCTACAGGAGAGAAACAAATGTTATTTCAACCCTAGGTGAGTCCATCTCACTCATTTCTCAGCCTGATTCCTTCACCCTCATTCCTTAGGGCATTGCACAACAGTGTGGGTGTTTCATTTCCCTCCTCCAGAGAACCAATTTCCTTTGCACAGATCCATGGACAGCAAAACCTCCCTGTGTCTCTTGTCTGAGCCAGGGCATTCGATTCCAGTGAACCCTTCTCTCCTGCAATGGTCAGACAGAGAGGACGTGGCCACCTTCCCCCCGACAGGGAGCTATTCACTTTCCTCTTTTTTCCTGCTGCTGTTGTTATTCCATGAAAGGTCAGGGATGGAATAAAAAGCTGAGTTTACTCCATGGTGAGAAAAGAAAGGCACTACCAACCCCCCGGAAAGTCTCAGTGCCCCAGAGAAAACCTGCCCCCTGCTACTGGAATCACCGATGTGCTGGTGGTATGATGGGAAAGGGACTGTCCGAATTTTTGAGCAGAGGAATGGAAACAATCTACAGCAACAGCATTAACCACAAACACACACTCTTCATGCTCCAGCCAGTAGGGAAATGGGCAGGAATTCCTGCTGTTCAGCCATGGCCACACGTACAGAGCTGCACAGCAGTGAGTGTGCTGGGGAAGCTGGTCCAGTTAAACAATTGGAAATGGCAATTCAGTGAGAACAGAGCCACAGTGCAGCGAGAAAGGTTTTTAGCCAAGTAATTGGAGGTGAGTGATTAAGATGAAGGAATAATGATCTATGGGGGTCTCCCTACACAGGTGTGAAGCCTCCTACCTATGGAAGGGCTAGAGTTCTACTTGCTGTAGTTCCACCATATTCTTGGTGCCAAGTGGAGCTGGGATTGGTTTCACCTCTAGGCAAATCTACACATAAAATGTGACAGTATCACCTCCCTTCCGAGTAGAGACTCACAGGAACAGAAGAATTCCTCCACTGAGGTAGCACTGCCTGCACCACGGTGTAGGGCAGCCGAACCACATTGCTAATGGTGGCGGGTTTCTCACCCCCTGAGAGGCTGAGCTAAGCCAACAGACGTTTCTAGTATAGACCAGCCCTTAGATCTCTCTTAGGTTAGGTCTACACCGGGGGGGCGGGGGTTGACCTAAGATACTCGAATAGTGTAGCTGAAGTCGGAGTATCTTAGGTCGATTTACCTGGCCATGAGAATGGGGGCAAGTCGACCGCTGCCGTTCCTCTGTTGACTCCGTTTCTCCCTCTCACCATGTAGTGTTCTGGAGTCGACGGTAGAGCGATTGGGGATCTATTTTATCGCCTCTACACAAGATGTGATAAAAAGGATCCCTGATAGATCGATCACTACCCACTGAAGAACATAAATCCACATCGTGGAGAGGTCAAGCATAGGTTTTTATTACACACAGCACTGGTGGAGTGTCACCTAGCTTATTAGGCTCAGAGACACTGCCAACCAAATGATTACAATATTATATATAGGTTTTCCATGGGCGGGGCAAGTGACGGGGTAGGCAGTTTCACATCCCGGAACAGGTTTTCCAGCAAGACAAGATAGCACATTAGCCAGTGATTAACAGGTTACATAATGTCTCCACCCATGGTCTCAAGTTAGCAAGTTAACATTTAATTAATACTTTCGATAAAATGTTATTAGTATAAAATATCTATATTGAATTCTGATTTGCGTTCCATAGGAATGGAGCAATTCCTTTGATTGTCCAACAGGTACATTCCTAAGGATTAAAACAGAATCAGTGAAAGTATATGGCAATAAAGATTGTTTTCTGTGTGTCTAAAGGCAGGCATTGGTTCCTGGGAAGGGAGGTGGAAGGATGCCATATCTTATACTGAGATGTGCCAACTTTTCCTAAACTTAAGGCTGCATCTGTGGGAAGAATGTCTCCCTACAGACGAGACTAACGCAATAGGAACAGGGATCCTTTGTTCAATCTGCAACTCTGAATAAGATACAATTCTTTAGTTCTTAGCTCCAACACCTGGCAATTTGCTGACCAGGCCTATCTTAGCAAGCAAGGCTTTCTGTTTACCCCAGCTTTCTCTTAGCTGATCATTATTTCCTAGGCCTCTGGTCTCTTGACCATACTCTGGACTTTGGGTGTAGAAAAGAGCTGGCACAATCCATAGACCAGGTTGTTATATAAAATGCACATGGATTTGAACCCTTCACATCCAGTAATGGCAAAGTTCTTAGTTCAGGCTTGCAGCAGTGATGGAATAAACTACAGTCCTTTGTAGAGAGCTTCAGTTTGTAGCAAAGTCCCTCCAGAGGTCTGAAGCAGGACTGAAGACGAGACATCAGACTTTTATAGTCTCTTGCCATGTGATCTTTGCTTTCTTTGTCCCAAGGACACTCTATCCAGCATGTAGCATAGAAAAACCTTAGA
Source organism: Gopherus evgoodei (assembly GCF_007399415.2). NCBI lineage: Eukaryota > Metazoa > Chordata > Testudines > Testudinidae > Gopherus > Gopherus evgoodei. The sequence goes on from NC_044327.1 coordinate 237,812, forward strand.
GTTCTGTCCACAGGCAGGTCCCTGCATACCTTGCTGAGTCACAAGGCATATCTGCCTTCTCTCAATGGATCGATTGTATAACTGATGGTCCTTAATGGGCCATCAAACAGGCTAGGCAGAACTGACACCAACTTGTCTGGGGTGTTCCCTGGAAGCAGAGCACAACTTTGAAATATGGACAGCATAGAGACAATATTCATAATGTCAACTACAAAAACGATACACACTTAGAGATAGCATCATTATAATCAGCCAATCATAACTTCTCCTTAGACCCTCTACACGACAACCTTTCTACAATATTGGCTGCAAATATAGAAGAGTGGTTGCAATGGTGATCTATACAGTTACAGATTATGTCAATAACATCACAGGAAGTGGCGCAGCATCAGTGAGACTGATACTGGAATACTGCCTCCAGTTTTGGTGTCCTCATTTGAAAAAGATGTGAAATTGGAGCTGAGGAAGCAAAGAGCCACCAAATGTTTTGAGGGCTGGAGAAAAATGCCTTCTAGTGAGCTATTGAAAGAGCTCAACTTGTTTAGCTTATCAAAAGAAGATTGAAAGGTGACTTCATTGAAGTGTTGAAGGGCCTTAATGGAGAGAAAATATTGGATATTAAAGGGCTTTTTAATCGAACAGAGAAAGGCATAATAAGACCCAATGGCTGGAAGGTGAAAAGAGACAAATTCATATTACAACTAAGACACAAATATTCAACAGCGAGGATGATTCACCGCAAGAACAAACTACCAAGGAAAGTGGTGGATTCACCATCTCCTGATGTCATTTAATGAAGACTAGATGCCTTTCTGGAATGTGTTTGCCCCAAAAGTAGCTATTGTGTCCTACAGGAGGCCTGTGATATGCAGGGGGTCAGATTAGATGCTCTAATGTTCTATTCTGGCCATAAAGTCGACTAATTTCTGAAAAACTGAGTGTAGCTTTGGGAGCAGCATCTGATGTTTTCCTGTCTAGGCGGCTTGTTGCCTAGAAGGAACGCACCTTGAGTGGGGTGACCACAGGGAGTAGCTCAAACCTCCAAAGTGCCTGGCCAGGGACAGGATATTAGCATAGCAAGGGTGGGGTGTGGCAGTGACATCACAAAGACCTTTTGCAGGACCTCAGACTATTGGTCAAAAGTGGTGGGGAGGTGGTGACCTCACACAGAGATGTTGACATCAGGCAGGCAGGAGAGGGGCGAGGGGCCAGGGAAACCTCTGAGACCCCTGTGGCTTTGCTTCAGCAAGTCTCCTTCTCCAGGTCTCTCTTTGAGGACTGAAAGAGTATTCGGGTTCACGGAAGTGAGCACCAAGAGGAACTTCTTTCGAGTTTTCTCCTTCCCTTTTCGTGATTTTACTAGAAAACAGATGTCTCTGTTGAGAAAGTAAGAGCCTCCTCGAGATTTGAAACCTGTTCAGTCTGATCCATCTGCTGACAGTTGAGTTCTAGGCATGGAAAGCATGAGCTTAAGGAGGCAGAATTTTATTCTGCACCTGGGATTTTATCCCTTATAATCACTGGGAACATTATGGTTTGTCCTTTTGGTTTCACCTTTTCCTCCATCCTTTCTCTTTCTGTCTTGCGTCTTTTCTCCTTTCTCCTGTTCCCCTCCCAACACTAGGAGGTAGGTGTGTGTGTGTTGTGGGGGAGTGCTCTGCAGCTCCCACTGTGGGAGGTCCACCCAAAAATGTGGGGCTGAAATAGTGCTCAGGCAGTGATCCTCACCCATGACCTGGCCATCCTTTGGGCTTTCTGGTTAGAAACCTCAGCCTCTCGTCCTCAGTCTCTACCCTGATTGGCTGAGCAAGGGATTATTTACAGGGAGGAGACCCAGGTCATCGTTGTTCTCTTTTAAGACCAAATAAATAAGACATAACCAGTCATATGTTTGATGGATTTTGCTGCTTCTCTGCATTTATTGTCTCTGAGCAGTTGATGATTCTCTCTAACATTGCAATTCTCCTCAAATCTTGCTGAATAATTACTGTGCACTGTTGTTGATCTGGAGCTCATCTGAGAGCACTTTATTCAGGTCATTCAGTATATGAAATTCAAGATCCGATGGTTAGTTTGAAAATCAGGGCTCTTGGGTTCTATTCCCAGCTCTGCCAGTGACTGGCTGTGTGACCTAAGACAAGTCTATTCTCCTTTCTCAGCCTTAGCTTCTCCCTCTTTCAAGTAGGGATAATAATGATCCGCTCCTACCTACCTAAACACACACACTGTCTCTCCCCGCACACAAACAGTCTCCACACTGCAGTTGAAAGGCAGCTGGCAATCTAGTAGGATGCCCATGGAACAAAGGGATAGAGAAACGTGCATCACTGAAAGTACAGCTGTGAAGACACCACACACCAGCCTTACCTAGCTGGCAAGACTCAAACATCCGCAGAAAGACCCCTATGGTGTCACACCCCAGCTCCCTAAGGCCTCAGTCGCAACTACTTAACACAGGGGCCTTTCTACACTCTGGTTCTGTTCTCACTCATAGACTCATAGAGGGTCATTTCCTATTGTTTGCTCAGACCAGCTTCCCCAGCACACTCACTGCTGTGCAGCTCTCTACATGTGGCCCTGGCTGAACAGCAAGAATTCCTGCCCATTTCCCTACTGGCTGGAGCATGATGAGAGTGTGTTTGTGGTTAATGACATCACTGTAGATTGTTCGTTTCCTGCCCTGGGAATTCAGACAGTCCCTTTTCCCAACGTATCTCCAGCACATCCAAACTCCCTGCACCCAGGTCACTTTCCTCAACCAGGCTGCATAAGGGGAGGGCAGAGAGAAGCAGCTTCTGATGCTCCCCTCACAGCACAGCCCAGGTGGGGAAAGTGACCAGGATGGGTGGGGCACTTAGTGTTGTCCTCGCTCCCCCCACCCCTCTATGGGCCCACGGAGGAATGCTAGGGGTGGGTGAGCTATATCTTTGTTACAACACTTGCCCCTCCCCCCACAACGTTCCTCCACTGGTACAAACAGGGCAAAATGTGGGAACCTCCCCAGGAAGCAGTGTCTGACACTACACTGGCAGTGTGCACCTTTGCACTCCCACATGGTGCCCCTTTGATCACCGAGTGCCCCGTCTGATTTGTGGCCCCTGGAAAAGTCTCCCCCATGTCGGCCTGAGGGCTAGAGGATCTCCCACCCCCGGCTTTGGCCCAGGGGCTGCAGCAGGGACACAGAGCTTCTCTGGTCTCAGGGCTGCAGTGGGTGAGTGGAGGAGTAAATGAGTGAGCAGGGTGGGGCCAGTGGGGAAGGGGTGAAACAGAGGTTACCAATGGATGGGGCCATGGGTGGAAGGCTTGGGAGAGTTGAAAGAGATCATTATTATCCCTACTTGAAAGAGGACAGGCAGAAGAGTGTTTGAGGCCAAGGTTCTGGTGCCAGGGCCGCTACCCTTGTTCTCCCTTTCCCTGGGCTTTGGCATCACTAGCCCCTGATTAGCGAGTAGGGTTCAGTGGTCCCCAAAATGTGGGGCATAAATCCTAGGGAGACACAGAGGAACATTACTGGGGGCACCTCAGGACCTGAGCCAGCCTCCAAGGAGGGCAGGGGGGAGCACCACTCAGCCCCACTCTACCCCAGCTCTTCCCTAACCCCACCCTCAGCCTGGGCCCTGGCTCCTGGCCCAGCCTCGATCCCCTTACCTCTGTCTGCACCCCTCTCCTCAGTAAGCAACAGCCCCACTCCCAGCCCATGTTCTCAACTGTGGCTTCCAAGGAGTCACAGCCATGGATAAGAGGGCACAGAGTGAAATGTTTGGGGACCACTGGTTTAGGGAGATGTCCTCAGTCACTTCTATGCAGTCCAGTAAAAGCTATTCCTCACCCACCTACCCCTCCATCAGGACAGACTGGGTATGTTCTGCTGCCCTTCACTAATACAGGAAGGATAATAACATTTCATACCACTCAATCCTAAAGTGATTTGTAACCCACTGCCACCAAAAATGGGAGAAGCGGCCCCCTCATGCTGCATAGCTAGGCAGAGCTGTGGTGTCTATCCAAACACAGTCTGTTCCTGACATCTTTCCCCCAGCTCCTCGCTAGATGTGAGGGGGGAGCTCATTCAGCCCCTGCTTATACTTAGTATTTAAAAACTCCATATTGTCCCTATCTCTGCTGGCCTTAGATTTCTCCTCCTGTCCCTTTCTTGATAGCTCAGATGTGGTGGCTGAGTGGTTAAGGTGATGGGCTGCTAATCCACTGTGCTCTGCACACAGGGGTTCAAATCCATTTCTCATCGGCTGCATTTAACCTTTCCCCTTACTTGACAAACAACCCACTCCCCCTTCGATACAATGACAGACCAAACCATGTTGCTTCCAGCAAACAGAAACCTTCTCAGGAACTCAGACCTCCCTCTCCTTTAAATGAAATATGTCTCAACTCCAGTTTTCTGAAAGAATTGTCTAGTTCTGTATTTCTTAGCTTTTATCTCAAAAGGTGGCATCCTCATAATCTCCCCCAAACACCCTGGGACTTGCCCAAATTATTAAAATGCCCCCAATTCACAAAGGCCATGACAGTGACCAACAGTTAGAGTGTCTAGGGCCAAGTTGTTCTGAAGGACGCAACTCAAACATTTTCTTTCTGTTTCTCTTGGAAAGGTCTGACTGGGAAAACAAAATCTATGAAATTGAAAATTTTCTGCTGAAAAACCAGCAAAGAATCCTGTGGCACCTTAATTCTTTGCTGCTTTTACAGATCCAGACTAACACGGCTATCCCTCTGATGCTGACAAACCATTACTAGTCTGGTTGGGGAATTTGGTTTGAATGTATTATTAGTATTCTCTTCTGATTTCTGAATCAGTTCAGTTCAGTCTTTGTCCTCCAGATGTGTTTCCAGCTGTTGAGTTATGGGGGAGAGAGGCCAAGTCATGATGTCTCTACCCTTCTTTCATAGTTTCTTCCAGCTTGTTAGGAAGCTCCTTTGCTAGGATGTGAATCAAGCAGTGTCCATCCTCCCAAGGCAGACTTTGTACAAACCATGTCATCATTATAGGAGAGTGGTGAATATGGGGCTTCCAGGGTGCTACTTTGAGCACAGAGTGTCGCACCTGGGCTTCCATTGCAATAGAGACGTACCCTTAGAGTCCATCTCTCCTGGGATAAAGATGGCAGAAGGGTTGGCCTGGACCATCTGACTTGGGCTCATTGAGCTAAAGCTGAGATGGTAAAAACTGGTGCAGATATTTTTGTTCACACTGAAGCCTGGGTTCAGAAACCCTCACCCCTGCTGGGGTCTCAGCAGTTGGGCTCAAGCCCATATGTCTGCACTGTAATTTTATAGTCTTGCAGCCCAAGCCCTATAAGCCTAAGTCAGCTGACCCGGGCTTTGGGACAGGAGCCCTGGGTGTGTTAATCACAGTGTAGCCATAATTTTAGGATACGTCTGCAGTGCAATGAAACACCCGTGGCTGGTCCGTGTCATATTAATCAGGGTCATGCAGCTTGGGCTGTAAAGCTGCAGCGTACGTGTCAAGGCTTTGTTGCAGGGGGCAACAGTTGGGGTTCGTTTGCCCGGTGTGCGTATCCCCAATGACTACATCGGAGTGGAGAAGCAAGTCTCTTTTATTTGACATCAAATAAGGTGCAGGAGATTCAAATCTCAGATCATGCACGAATCACTATCCGTTGCCATGTCTTATATAGCTTACTTGTTTACAAAGATTTCCACAGGTGCTATAATTCATCATTTACAATTCGTTAACTACCGGATCCTTTAATTAACTATATCCTGTACCCAAACTACCGAACCCCCCTTTTGATCGATTATATCTTATACCATAAACAAAGGAACAAAAGAAAAATAATAAATGATCATATGTACTCATGCTAGCTTTAAAGGAACATATAGTTCAGCCCGCTGAGGGCAATTGTAGGCCTGAGAATGTAAACTTTTGACCCTGCGCCATATTGCCAATTACTTGGTACTTTCTCCCCCCCTAACAGTTTCTTTCCCTACTTTGAACTTTAGAGTATAAAAGTGGGAACCTGCATGAACACTTCTAAGCTTAATTACTAGCTTAGATCTGGCAACGCTGCCACCAGCCAGAATTTAGTGTCTGGCACACTTTCTGTTCCCCCAAAACCTTCCCTGGGAACACGGATCTAAACCCTTTGGATCTTAAAACAAGGAGAAATTAACCATACCCCGTCCTTTCCCCTCAGACTTTCCCCTCCCTGGGTTGCCTTGAGAGGCTTCACACAGATCCAAACTCCTTGGATCTTAAAACAAGGAGGAATTAACCATCCCCCCTCCTTTCCCCCCACCAATCCCTGGTGAGTTCAGACCAGTCCCCTTGGATCTTAAAACAAGGAAAATCAATCAGATTCTTAAAAAGAAAGCTTTTAATTAAAGAAAGAAAAAAGTAAAAATTATCTCTGTAAAATCAGGATGGAAAATGCTTTACAGGGTACTCAGATTCATATAGACCAGAGAAACCACCCCCCTCAGCCTTAGATTCAAAGTTACAGCAAACAGAGGTGAAAATCCTTCCAGCAAAAAGAAACATTCACAAGTTGAGAAAACAAACATAAGACTAATCTGCCTTGCCTGGCTATTACTTACAATTTTGACACATGAAAGACTGATTCAGAAAGATTTGGAGAGCCTGGATGTACGTCTGGTCCCTCTTAGTCCCAAGAGTGAACAACGAACAAAACAAAAAGCACAAACAAAGACTTCCCTCCACCAAGATTTGAAAGTATCTTGTCCCCCTATTGGTCCTCTGGTCAGGTGTCAGCCAGGTTTACTGAGCTTGTTAACGCTTTACAGGTAAAAGAGACATTAACCCTTAACCATCTGTTTATGACAGTACGTGTCTGGCTCAGGCTCAGTACCCTGTTTTAAGAGCCCAGAAGGTTGAGAGGGAGTTTAGCAAGTGGAAATGGTAAAACCGCAGTGAAGTATTACCCTGGACTCATGGCATTTCTCCATTGGTCTATCTGCTTTGGAGCAGGGACAATAACAGGTGCTGCCGCATTCGTTATTTCCAAGGGTGGTTTAGGATTTTCATTCTCAGACACGGTGCACTAAGCAGGACTCAACCCTCAGTGTAAATAAACAAGCCACCGACACATCAGTGATTCCAATCGCAGGGAGCAGGTTTTCTCTGGGGCACTGAGAGTTTTCAGGGAGTTGATGACTCCTTTCTTTCCTCACCTTGGAGTAAACTCAGCTTTTTATTCCATCCTTGATGATTCATGGAATAACAACAGTAATATGAAGAAAGAGGAGAGTGAATATCTCACTGCCAGGGAAAAGTGGCCATGTCCCCTCTGTCTGACCATTGCCATTCCAGGAGAGAAGGTTTCAGTGGGATTGAATACCCTGGCTCAGACAAGCGACACAGGGAGGTTTTGCTGTCCATGGATCTGTGCAAAGGAAATTGTGTCTCTGTGTGAAAATGGGGAGGGAAATGAAATACCCACATGGTGGTGCCTAAGGCAGAAGGGACCCCTTTAGGATTAGAATAGGATAAGTTCTATTCAAGCAGCAGGCTTCTATCTTTGCTCATCTGTCAAATTTGATTATTATCTATGGAAATATTTTGCCATTGGGCTGTGTGTTTACACTGGAATTGATAACTACCAACAAGCAGGTAATTCCTCCAAGCCTGCCTAGTCTGCCAGTGGTGAGTTTAGAAGAACAGAGTCGCTCTCCTCAGTCCCCACGCCAGGCCTGGGCTCTTCATGCTGCTCACTTCCCACACTGCTGAGATCCTTCCCTGACCTCCCCTCAGAGCTCTGCCCCCCGCTCCCGCTTCTGGGATCCCCTCCCAACACTGTCCAAATGCCCTGCTTCCAGGATCCCTCCCCATTCCCTTCCTCCTCTGTGAGCAAAAGCTCTGCATTATTCCCATACCGGGAATTGAACCGGGGTCAAAACCCGGAATCCTGACCATTAGACCATATAGGATTGGCATGTTTGTCTACTAAAACAACCTCTAAGGAGAGCAGCAGTGCCACCCAGTGGGGGTTGCACATAGGGCTGCATTAACCCTTCAGGTGCTGAGGTTTCCCTCTCTCCATTCCCAGCGTCTGTGATCAGGAAACAGACATCAGGGCTCGCAGGTGCTGCACAGACCATGACTGAAGCTCCCAGGTGCTGCACAGACCATGACTGAGATCGGGGCCCCATATTGTGCAAGGTGCTGTACAAACCCTGGCCAACACTGGGACACCCAGGGGATTCCCCTCAATTTCTCTGAGCCTCTGCTGCCCAACTTCTTCTGACTCCATCTGGATCACACTCCCCCCTCGCAAAAACCCACCTTTCCAAATAGTTCTTCTTTCCCAGCCCCCTAATTCTGCTTTCACATACTGGGACCATCTCCTCTCTTCCCCAGGTGAAGCAGAGATGGAGGCAATTTCAGCCACTGGAGACAGCCCCAGCTAGCACTGCAGCCCGCCCAGGGCTGGTATTTGCAGATGCACGAAGGGAGCAGCTGGGAGCGGTGGGTGCTGGGAAGAAGGAGGCAGGAGGCAGGAGAAGACAACTCAGCTGCTTGGGGCAGGGCAGCTCCTGGGACGGGGCTCTGGCACAGATAGGGTGTGGGGCAGCTCCTGGGACGGGGCTCTGGCACAGACGGGGTGGGGCAGCTCCTGGGGGAGGGGCTCTGGCACAGACAGGGGGTGGGGAGGGGCTCTGGCACAGCCTGGGGTCGAGGCAGCTCCTGGGGCGGGGCTCTGGCACAGACAGGGGGTGGGGCAGCTCCTGGGGGAGGGCTTCTGGCACAGACAGGGGGTGGGGGAGATCCTGGAGTCGGGGCTCTGGCACAGCCCAGGGACGGGGCAGTTTCTGAGGGCGGGGCTCTGGTACAGACAGGGGTGGGGCAGTTCCTGGGGGCGGGGCTGTGGCACAGACCGGATGCTGCTGCTGCCTCCATGTGACCCGGGAGCCCAGGCTGAGCAGCTGCTGCTCCCCAGGGTCTGTGCGGGGAGATCCCGGCATTAAAGCTCCTTCCACGCCAGGCCGGGTGGGCTGGGCCGTTCTCCAGGGGAACCAGCCTCCGAGAGCCCCGGACTCTGTCACCACCAGCTCCAGGGCCAGAGCCTCCAGGTGAGTGAAGCCGCCGGGGGGGAGTGTGAGGGAGGGGCAGGAAAGTGACTCTCTGTCTCCAGATCCGCAGCTGTTGCAGCCCCCGGGAACCTGCTCCCTGGTTGTCCATGTGCTGCCAGCAGCGCTGGAGCCGCCAGAGCCAGAGCGGAGCAGCTGTTCTCAGCTGCAGCCAGGATCTGCTCCCAGCTCCGCTGAGATCAAAGTGGGGACAGAGACTGGGGCCGGGGGTTCCCCTTGGTGTGGCTGGTGGGGGTGGGAGGGGAGGGGAGAAGCCGGAGCTGCAGGCAGGGGAAGGGCAGTGGGACAAGTGGGGGGTTAAATGGTCTCTGTGCAGCCAGGAAAGTCCAGGGGGAGAGTGTGTGTGAATCAGGGGGTGAGATACCTGCGTCCTTTTCCTGTTTGTGCCAATTTCCTCCCAAGTACTGGTAACAAGTCTCTCTAATTCTCCCCCTTTTCTCTCCCCTCACCACACAGGACTATCAAACTCAAGGAGATGCCCTCATTTTTCCTAAAATTATTGACTCTCTACTCTCTTATTTTTCCCGATTTTCTCCATAATTCTCAAATGTCAGTTTAAATTCTCCTCATATTTGGCAGGGGGCTTCCACTACCCCCAATTTCACCTGCAGCAATTCTTCCTTGTTGGGGTGGGAAATTGTTGTCCTGAGTCATTCCCCAAAAGGGACTGGGGTTACTGGGTGCTGTTTGGGGGAGCCCTGAGACACAGCTCCCTCTGGGGCAGAAATGGAGTGGCTGTTTTCTGCCAGCTACAGGGCATGGCAGAGGCACCAGAGGGGAAGGCGGAACCACTGTCCCCTATGGACCCTACCCAGCCCCTTTGGTTCTTCTCCTTTCTAGCATTTTGTTCAGAGACTTTATTACTGCAGAGGCTGAAAAATGTCTGTGGATTTAGCCCTGGCAGGAGGGGTCATGTCTACACTGTAATAAAGAGATCAAGCATTTTCCCAGCAAGGTAGACTCTTGGATGTCTGTCTGCAGGGAAAGGGCCTGGAGGAATTGTGATGTGAGATGAACTAAAGCCAGTTCTGAAATCTCCACAACTGCCCTTCTCATCCTGCCAGGTTGCAGAATGACGCCCACATCTCGCGCCAGTTCATCCCATCCTTCCATGGGACAGAGAAGGGAAATGGCTGCTGTGGAACCAGCTCAGGTAGGAGTTATTAAGGGGCTGCTGGTGGGTTCCTACTGGAGGGAGAGGGGCTGTAAATACTGAAGAGGTGGCAACTTCTGGAGACTTAGGTCTGGAGGGGGCAGAGAATACCGTGGGTGAAGAAAGGGAGGGAGACAGAGTGTGACAAACCTGCTGGGACTTGTTTAACTTAGGCCTAGATCCTCAGAACAAATGTGTGCATGTTGGGGGAGAAAATTCCCTACTTTTGAAAAGGAAATAGAGAAACCAACCTCCTGGGCAGGACGGGGAAAACTGACCAGACTTCCGGTGCTGAACCCTCAGCCTGCTAGCCAGAGGCTAGTGTGACATGGAAAGATGTAGGAAGGTGAAGGGAAGATGTCCCAGCCCCTCACATCCAGATGCTGGCAGTGGAGAGGGTGTTGGGTTCCCTACATGGGGTTGTATCAGCCTCTGGCTAGTAGGTGTGTGATGGATCTGCTGGCAGAGACAAGGGGCTCTCTCTTTGTTCTCTCATCATGATGCCGCCTGATGCTCTCAGCAGTGTGGGGATAGGACTCTGCTGACTGTTTCTCTCTCAGAGCTTCCATTTGATTGGTTCCTCTTCCCCATGAATAGTGGGGCTGTGAGTGGGGCAGCAGGTACTGAGTGTTGGACTCTTGCTCTTTCAGAGGCCAGTGACCTTCGAGGAGGTGGCTGTATATTTCACCAGGGAAGAGTGGGCTCTGCTGGACCCCACTCAGAGAGCCCTCTACATGGATGTCATGCAGGAGAACTATGAGATGGTTGTCTTTCTGGGTAAGAAGTCCTGTCCGCTCGGTTATTAGAAGCTGTAGGGTTTCTGAAGAACCTGAGCAGTAACAACTTTATTTGTCACACAAGTGTTGACAAGTTTCTTGCCCCCTTTTTTTGCCTTATCTCCCACCCACTAGAATAATTTTTGGACATGTGCCTTTTTGGTGCTGTCAGTCATTTTAAAATTGCATTTAATGTATCCTTATAGGATACATTCATAACTACATTCATAACTTCAGCTTTCATGCCTTGTTCTCATTTTAAGAGGAAAATATGCCCCCTGTAGAATTCTAAACTGAGTTAATAGGTGTCTGACTCACGCCTGGCTTGTGTGACAGTCAGATGACCTCCTCTTTTGATAGGAGAGTGTATAATGTTGTCAGTCAGGTGCCCACGGGTGAAGGGAGAACAGAGCCATGTGAGAGGAGGAGAAGGGGGGTAGATAATTCTGGGGTGCCAGGACATGGGGAGGATGTGTGCAGGATTAGCGCTAAGAAACAGCAATAAGGAAACAGATCAACAGAGCCAGATGTGTACCCAGGAGCCTCCTGCTGCAAGAGAAGCCTAAGAAAGAAACCAGCAGGACTCCACTGGCCATCACATACAGTCCCCAGCTAAAACCTCTCCAACGCATCATCAAGGATCTACAACCCATCCTGGACAATGATCCCTCCCTTTCACAGACCTTGGGTGGCAGGCTAGTCCTCGCTCACAGACAACACACCAACCTTAAGCATATTGTCACCACCAACCACACACCACACCATAGTAACTCTAACTCAGGAACCAATCCAGGCAACAAACCTCAATGCCAACTCTGCCCACGTATCTACACCAGCGACACCAGCACAGGACCTAACCAGATCAGCCACACCATCACCGGTTCATTCACCTGCACGTCCACCAATGTAATATACGCCATCATATGCCAGAAATGCCCCTCTGCTATGTACATCGGCCAAACAGGACAGTGCCTACGGAAAAGGATAAATGGACACAAATCAGATATTAGGAATGGCAATATACAAAAACCTGTAGAAGAACACTTCAATCTCCCTGGACGCACAGTAGCAGACTTAAAAGTAACCATCCTGCACCAAAAAAACTTCAGGACCAGACTTCAAAGAGAAACTGCTGAGCTTCAGTTCATCTGCTAATTTGACACCATCAGGTCAGGATTAAACAAAGACTGAATGGCTAGCCAACTACAAAACCAGTTTCTCCTCCCTTGCTGTTCATATCTCAACTGCTAGAAGAGGGCCCCTTCCTCCCTGATTAAACTAACCTCGTTATCTCTAGCCTGACTCACTCGTGCTTGCATATTTATACCTGCCTCTGGAAATTTCCACTACATGCTTCTGATGAAGAGAGTATTCACTCATGAAAGCTCATGTTCCAATACGTTTGTTAGTCTATAAGAGGCCACAGGACTCTTGGCTGATTTTACAAATCCTGACTAACACGGCTACCCCTCTGATATGTTCTAACTGTGGGTTCTATCCCTTCCCCCATTCTGTGTCTGTCTTGTCTATTTAGATTGTAAATTCTTCAGGGCATGCGACATCTACTGTTCTCATTTGTACTTTGCTTAGCACAATGGGGACCCACTGTTAGTCCTTAGGCACTAAGGTAATGAATGTGATTTATATTAATAATAACTGTCCTGCTACTTTAAGCCAAGGAAGCTGATCTTGGGATGTTACTGCTTAAAAATGAGCTGGGGTTAAAATCATGGAATATTTTTTGTGACAAGTATCCCACAAATTCCAGTGACTTCCCTTGTTTTCTTCGCCTGGAGTAAGGTTTCCAGTTTCCAAACCTGATGTGATCTTCCAGCTGTGTAGATAAATCTCTGCATTAAGCATCTTTGCATAACTTTCATATGACTTTGTATTATGCCTCTTCATATAACCTTGTATTGGGTCTATCCATGTGTGACCTTTGTTTCCATGCAAGTTTGTGTCAAGTCCTTTGATATGGGAACTTTGTATCAAATCCTTGTATAGAAAGTTTGTATTGAGCCTTGGTATAATCTTATAGCTCCTAAGGATAGTTACGGTAGAAGAAAAATATCTTTTTGCTAAGAGTAGAATAAGATCTCCCCCTCCCTTTTAATCAAGTGCCCTATTGAATGAATGAGGTGTGAATGAGCAAACCGTGGAAGGCAGCACCTCCAGACAGCTGCAACAGTCAGAGAGGGAATGGGAACCAGACTCTAGAGCAATAAAACTTGTCAAGTGGGCAAATTAAAGAACATCAGACATATTGATGGCCTTGGGAGATAGAAGCGAGCACCTTCTTTTGAAAACACCCTCTTTGAAAATAAATGTGGCAGCATTAAGATAACACCCAGAAGGATGTGCCACAGATGACCAGGTGACACAGGCTTTAAATCTGATATCGATTTGCACAAGAGGGAAGCTGCTATAAACGTGAAATGTCCTGTAGAGGACCCCAGGTCTCGTCTTGTCAACATGGGAGCATCGATCTGGATCAACAGAAGCCCAACTCTACCCCTCCTCCATCTAACTCACCTGGCCAGTGAAGATAAGGGGAGCAACTAGTTGTTAACAACAACAAGATGGATTGTGCTTGGGGGTGTGTGTGAGCACATGAGTGTAATATATATCACATGCATATGATACAGTGTTGATTGATTGATACATGTATTACCAAGAAACGTGGCACTTTTCCTTATCCCCTCTGAAAAGATCCTGTGCAATACTTTAAGTACAACAGTTGGAATGAGGGGAAGAGCCGTGCGTCCCAGACCTCCAGGGCTCTGAGAAATAAGTGCTCCTAAGAGCTGCTTGCACAAGTAGGGAATTGGTTAAACCAACTCAAAAACTGTCTGTGAATATAGGAAACATTTGTGATGCCCTACGAAGACCCTGTGAGCTCTCCAAGTTCAGGATTGTTCCCTGCAGGTGTGGAATCATTATGGCAGATGTCATTCCTGCTTCCCTCCTATTCTGACTGACAAATGGCAGCAGGTTTCTCCCCGATCTCACTTTCCCCTGAGTGTTTTCATGAGATGCAGACCAAAACTGGTCCTTTCCTCTGTCCTCTGGGGAAAGGTTTGGGGAAAATCAGTTCCTCATAGGTTTGATGTCTCCTGCATGTATTGTGGTTAGTTCATCTCTTTTTTGATTCCTGTCTCTCTGAGATTTCTCTCTGGCACAGAGAATGACCTATGTCTGGATTCTCTCTATCTCCCATCAGGTGTTCGGATGGTGAGTGAGAATAAGGAGGAGAAACCCCAGCAGGAAGATGCTGAGCAAGTAGAACCACATGGAATGTTATCAGGAAGATCCAAAGGGAATGTTTCCAGGAGCTGTGCACTCCCAGAAAAAGCAAAGCCTGTGAGACTCAGCAAAGGCCAGAGGAAAACTTGAGGAGCCACTTAGACCTTATTACAAGTGAGAGAATCAACTAGGAAGAGACAAGCTACATATGCCATGAGTGTGGGAAAAGCTCAATGGGAGCTCAAACCTATTCACACATCAAATAATCCACAGAGGAGAGAAACCGAACACATGCTCTGACTGCGGGAAAAGTTTCAATCAGAACTATACCCTTATCAGACATTGGAGAACCCACACTGGAGAGAAACCTACACATGCTCTGAATGTGGGAAAAGCTTCAATCAGAGCTCAGACCTTATCAGACATCGTGGAATCCACACAGGTGAGAAACCTTATGGATGCTCTGAGTGTGGGAAATGCTTCATTCATACTTCAGCCCTCATCTCATATCAGAAAATCCACACAGGAGAGAGACCTTACACATGCTCTGAGTGTGGGAACAGTTTCTATCAGAACTCTGACCTGATCAAACATTGTAGAATCCACATAGGAGAGAAACCCTACGCATACTCAGAGTGTGGGAAAAGTTTCAATGTAACTTTACGGCTCAATGAGGGTGTGAACACCTCTGAAATCTACAAAGGGAAGATGTTAGGAAGAATAGTTCCCCAAATCTTAATAGCCTTAAAACTCTGCCCCATGAAATGACGGAATGCAGGATCCTCACCTGTGCAAGCATTGCAAGGAATTGAGCTGTCAAATATATATTGTTCAGTGAG